>NC_056725.1:1519574192-1519584192 GCF_019279795.1 Protopterus annectens | reverse complement strand
ACACCGCTATACCACCTGTAGTCTGTACAGTGTTACACATTAAAATAAAGCTATAGTTTCATGACAGACATATATTTTCATAAAAGGTATTGCAGTTGCAGACCAGAGGTGTCTGAAATTCTTCCCATATAGATTCTACATCTAAATAAGCACATTAGAAGTCACACCATGAAGAAAAAATTAATACACATTATATTGATACCTACACAACAACTGCACCCTTACCCAACATTCACACAGGCAAAATAAAACTGATCCAAGAAGGAAGCATTTTTACTTTTATGATTGAAAAAGATGAAAATACACAGTCTAAATGTCCATACACACTTTGAATAGTAGTGCTGTTAGGGAAAGTCTTTTAGTAATGTAATATGTAAGACTTGAGTTGCGTGAAGGGTTAGGGTTAACACAAAGGAGTAAGGTGGTGCAGGTCACAGTAAAGTGCACATGGACAAAGCACACAGAAAGCATCAAGCATGCACAAACCAAGTCAATGTCCTTAATTAGCTGTTCCTGCAACCCTAACCTATGAACACTCTTATGCACAAACTTTCACATCCCACTTAACCCTGCCACATTTACATTTCCTCACTAAAAGCACTGCTCGGTGCTGCACTTTTGATAACTCCTACACTGATCACAAGTGTATGTGAAGACCTGTGACAATAAAAACAGCTGTCAATATTCTCTTCATTCATACTAAAGAATGCAAACTGTATATTATATGTATGTACATATATACATAAATACATACACCTGCACACATTATCTATAATGTGTATACACGTGTGTACGTGTGTGTGCGTATGTGTGTGTGAGTGTGTGTGTGTGCATGTGTGCGTGTGTGTGTGTGTGTGTGTGTGTGTGTGTGTGTGTGTGTGTGTGTGTGTAGTATGTGAAGTCCCTGGTGTGATAAATGGAAATATATTGTATTCTGGACTTAGGGAACAAATTTTGGAACGACTGTAACTTACTGCAAAATGCTTTCCATAATACTACAGTGCAACATATTCCTTTTATCACTCAAGTAAATCCCTCATATCCCATTTAACCTTTTCTTCTATTTTTTTTTCATGTTTCCCATTCATTTCAATGGGATGCAACAATTATTTAAGTTGTCTTTTGATTCAAGAGTCTCATAGTAATGCAGTGAATCATCCATGGTTTTGTATTTGTAGTTCTAAGGTAACGTTTAATCTATTTTTTATGTCAGGTAACTTGTGGCAGTATTTTACTAGTTCAGAGAGGGTTATATATAGATATGTTATAAATACATTAGCTTTCTAATTAGTTTAATTTATTTAGTGCAGATTTTTAGATATAGATCCATTTCACTGGTTGGAGTACACCCAAGAGTTTACAATCCAAACCAGGAGGTTCAGACTTGCCTTCCTCCACCAAAGTATATGTCATATGAAATCCTAATGTAACACCACTGAGGTACAAAACAGTCATCCTCCTCCTGATATTAAGGTACCTTTGCCAAATTCCAGACATTTCAACATTAAAGTGGATGATTTAGAAGCTTTCCTCTGCTTGGAAATATTGATAGCTGCAGCATTCCAGAAACCAGTTTTAAGGAACAAAAGATGCATGTCACAAATTACAGTGTATGATCTCTCTTTCGGCTTTTCCCTGTTAGGGGTCACCACAGTTGATCACCTGTCTGCTTACAATAGGCAGTGGATTTTTACGGTGCCAAGTTGCCAGCCCAGCGCCCAACCTTCATAGAAGGCACACACATGACTCACACACCTACCTGCATGCCTTCATAGGGAGAACATGCAGAGTCCACACAGAAGGAATTCCAGATGAGAATCGAATCTGAGATCCTCTTCTGTGAGGAGACAATGCTAAGTGCTGCAACACCATGGTTGTTTAAGATTTAATAGGCTAGAGTGTGGTATCCCAGTATTTGCAAAACAATACTTAAATGCCTAAGTAAAGAAAATAGTTCAGGACTAGCAGCTGATCAAATGATAATATCAGTAGCATAGTAATATATATAATATAGGAGTTACTGTGCACTATCTGTGTCCTTACATAGCATGAGGATTTCATGACTGAACTTCAGAATATAGAAATAAAGTAAAACACATTCCTTAACAGGTTATTTAACTGCCTAACCAATGTAAGGGTAAACCATTTGCTGTCAAAATATATATATACCCAAATGATAATTTATTATGTTAAGCAACATAATTTAGAACATCTTAGAAATACTGCTGGCAAATCTAAGATATTTCTACTTCCCTGTCATGACTTTACCATCAGCAACTAATGCAAACTATGACAGTATTATTTTAGCTTGCATAAGCACTTAGGCATAAATAAGGCATCCTTCCTAGACATGGCAAACTGTCTTCAGGGACCCAAATAAAACTGATCAGGATACTGTGATTAAATTTGAAGATTATCAGTAGTGCCTACACTCACAAGCACATACAGGTAACAAATGCACAGGTAGAATCAGTAGCGAAATAACTCTGATGTAATTAAAAAGTTGCTAAGCTATAAAAACAAAATGATGCGCTTAAGTTTAGAAGCTTAATCTAGTCATAAAAACAAGTTTAGATTAAAATATAGAAAGCACTTACTTTTCTTATCAAATGTTTTAGAATTAACTAAGATTTTATTTTGATTTTGAAAACTGAAATCAGTAAGATATTCTTAATTTGCATAACATGGAAAGTGAAATTGTGAGTGTAGCATGTAATAAAAAAAAAAAAGTAATCAACCAGTTGTAGGACAAAGTAGACAGAATTCCAGTAAGAAAATAGCAAGCTTCAGACCAAGTAAAAGGGTGTATTGAAAGAAGAGAAGAAATCCATTAAGTATCATTAAGTAGCTATGGATATGGTAACTTCTGCCACCTGAACTCAAATTAAAAATAAATTTCATAAGGCTAGAAACATACTCAATAGTTTCCTATACAAAATCAAGAAAAAAATCTAATTAAACACACATCAGTCATGTTAAACAAAATGTCATTATGCAGACACTTTCCTGGTCTATTGCAAATGATAACAAACTCAGTCAATTTTAGCCCCACCCCACCTAAGCAGTATTTTAAGTAAAATAATATAGAGACTCATAATGCGGTGAATCATAACTGGCACAGAGGACCTGCTTCTGTTAGATATGTAACAGTATAAGCCTGGCAACAGGACATCTTGTTTTATGAATCTTTGGCATTGTTTGAACCAGGTTACAACAGCTCTTGGTGATGAGCTGATCATGCATGTTTTTAATTATGGCCTTGCTAAGATTTGTGATACTACATCACGTAAGACAGTAAGTGACAAATTAAAAGCATTAAATGTCAGGTAAGCAACAGGATATAACAGTTCAAAGAGGGGGTTACTTGTCTATCTTAATTGGGTTACCAGTGGTGTCCCACAGGGCTCTGTACTCCGACCACTTTTTTTTCCTGCACTGTTTTTCTCAATTATGAAAGCAGGAGATAAACTATAGATGATCAAGTTTGTTGATGACTGCAGATTGAGTAACACAATCTGTGCAATAAATGATGTTTAAGTTCTCCAAGATAGTGTGCACATTTTTCTGACAGTAAATGTAATAACATGAGACTGTGTAAAAATGATAAATGATCAAATTGTAAAACAGAAAAAAATGGGCAGCTTGAATTCTCAGCTGATGGCAGAGTGATATCACTTACACCACTGTAACATTTCCCAAACAGAGATTTTTTTTCCAGCAAAATCAGAACTCCACCCATAAATGTATATAGGAAAGATAGATCTTTTAAAAATCTTTTAGAAAGGAATTATCTTCATAGAGTAGAGTCTTGTAGGGCAGTTGGAAATTTTAGGTGTGGAAGATGTAGTATTTGTAAGCATATCTCCACCACAGGAAATAAAATAGTAGTAGCACATGAAGTTATCTTTATTAAGGGACATTTTGATTGTTTTAGTAGGAATGTTGTATATATTGCTAGATGTGACCAATGTCCAGCATTTTATATAGGTAAAACTTGTCAAACATTAAGAGAAAGGATAGGTGAGCATGTTTTAGACGTAAGACATATGAAAAATATTAATGCCCTGTATAGACATATAAGACAGCATCACAAACATGAATTTAAATTTATTGTGATACAACAAATTATTAAGGATACTCAAGGATGTGTATTGGATGTCCATTTGGACATTAATGAAATGAAGTGGCAAATAAGATTAGATGCCACCACCTTTCCGGGCATTAATGACAGTATTAGTATCTCCCCTTTGTTAAAGTTAAAACATATTTTAGGATAAAGTTCATGTATAGAGCTGGTCCCTTGTAGTATAAGTAACCTTGATCAAGTTTTAAAAAGGTTTATTTTTAAAAGGTTTATTTAATCATTTTTAATATTTTTAAACATTATTTTGAATGTTAAGCATGCTTTTATATATTAATATAACTATTATTTTTAAAATTCCCTTTGCTGATCATCTAAATATATGGTTCGTTTTAGACGATATGAAATTTGTGTGAAATATAATTGTTACAATAAGTATTTGAATTTTATAGTTAAAAACATGGCTCTGGTTGAAAACATTTTTAAGGAGCATGTCTTTTTAATGTTGTTATGGATACCAATGATGTAATTGAATTATTGTTTAATTCATAGGTATTTTTAAAGGGAGTGGGAGTTTGGGCTTACTTGTTCTGATGAAGTCCGTGAATGTAGGACGAAACCTAGGTTAACTTCTTTCAGTGTATTAGTGTACTGTTTTGGTGCAATAAACTTGTCAGTTTTTTTCTAAAAGAACAGCGTAAGTTCCAGTGTTTGGACTGCTCAAGTTTTCCGTGGTTGGATTAGAGATTTTTTTGTCTTGGTATCAGTTAAAAAGTCAGAAGGAGACAAAGCTTTTTGGTGAAATTGACATCAGGTTTTCAGAATACTTCAGTAAATATATTTACTTTTCACGAAACTGATAAGACTCACGTTCAACATAGTGTCCTTCCTGGTTTCCATGGATATCTACCATCAAATTATTATTACACTGCAAGACAAAATACAAACACTGGAAGTAGGATATGCTCTGTATCAGAAGCTGCAGAAAGAAGGCAATTTGTTCATTAACTGGTCAGAGCAGACATTTTGGAAAATCATCTTAGGAGGCAGAAATTAGGGTTTCTGGAATTCCAAATCTCTGCCTGAGGATTAGCTAATATTAAAAAAAAAAAGACAGACTGAATGATCCTGCAAAGTTTTGAAAAGGAATGTTCTTCTTTTGGCTTTTCCAAGTTAGGGGTCGCCACAGCAGAACTCTGGTCTGCTAATGATTGGCAGTAGATTTTTTATGGGTGCCAAGGTGCCAGCTCGACACTCAACCTTTAACAAAGGCACGCCCATTCTAAGCATGTCTTTCAAATGCCACTCGACCACAGGGAGGACATGCAGACTCCACACAGAAGGCACTGCCACTGAGAATCAAAGTGGAGAACCTCTTGCTGTGAGGCAACAATGCTACCGCTGCACCACCGCGGCTTAAAGTTTTGACAAGGGATATGATAGATTAATCACGTGGAGGAAAGCAAAAAAAATGACAGAAGTTGAACATTTGCACAAAAAACTAAGGGATGACTTGTTTTCTGCCTATATGACTAAATATAATAATGTTTTTAAGGGTTGACACACATGTTAACAAGGTAAAAACATGCAAAAACAAGAAATTAGCAAGGGATAAACTTGAATATGAATTAGGAAATTCAGTTTTACCCCTACACTACATATAAGTTGGCAGATGTCCTTATTGAATTTAAACTGTTCATTAGGAAACTAATTTTGCCATGCAATATAATGGAAACTCCAATGAAACATTTCAAGATGGCAACAAGATTAAAAAGAGAAGCTTACCCATGCTTCACCCCAATCCCATAGTCCAGTTTTTTTTTTCCAGTACTTGTGAGCACAACATTTATAAGCAATATGCCCAAGGGAATATGAGATCAAAAAAATATAATTTAAAAAGAGAAGAATACAAGCTCCTAGTTGAGATAAAAAGAAACCACTCAATATATGTGATGAGGTCAAAGGAGTTGAAGTTGTTTTTTTTTGTTTGATAATTTGAACTACTCAAGTGAAATGTTAAAGATCCTATATGTAAGTGGTTCTTATAGTACAGTTTCTAAAAATTAGGTCAATTCATCCTGTGTCAAAATAGACCAATACCTAGAGGATGATATTTTACAACATTCCTTAGGCCTCAAAATATATATCTTTTTAAAGAACCCTAACCCCAGAACACCAGTTATGATTGGTATTCCAAAAATACACAAGGATCTTTACAATCCCCCACTTAGACCAATCGTATCAGCTTCTGGTTCAAAAACATACCACTTTGCAGTGCTTACAGATAAAATGTTAAAACCACTACAAGAGGTTTGCACACATATGGTCCAGGAGTCTTGGAATTTTTTAAGGGAGAATCAAACCTGAACTATGGAACAAGGACATTACCTTTTTAACTGTAGAAGTTATCAACCTTTTTTCAAGTATTCCCCAAGAAGAGGGGTTGGAGTTGTTCCATGAAGCACTTTTGGATTTTGATTTTTTGAAATCAGAGCAGGTCAGATTATTAATGGACTTCTTGGAAATAGTTCTGGAGAAAAATTTTATGTGGTTCAAAGGTGAGATTTTCAAACAGGTAAAAGTAGTAGCTATGGGGGCAGCCTGTGACCCCATCTTTGCTAACTTAGCAATGTGGTCCTGGGAAATACAACATGTTTACTTCTCCATTATACAATCATATCAAGCTCTGCCTAAGATTTTTGGATGACATCTTCATCCTATGGTTGAGAAACCCATTGTTCATCCCAGAGTTCATAGATTATAGTAACAAACAACCCCCTTTTTAAAATTCACCCATCAATCTGATCCAAACCAAATTAATAACTTAGATATAACTATTATAAAACCCCCAATGGAGTCTTGTCTAACATTTACAAGAAGCCAACCTTTGCAAACAGTTACTTACATTACAATAGTGCTCACATACAAAAAAGAGCCTAGCTAAAGGCCAATTTATCATGTTAGCATGGATGATATCAAAGCAATGGGGGGAATGGTACTGTCCACTTCTAGGTACTGGGTTACATGCTCCTGACAGGGCAGGCATTGATCAAAGCAACAATGGCATGGCCCTGCAAGTTGATACTACAAGTATTGAAGGAACGAATAGAGGGATTTCTGAAGCCCGTGACTGCAATTTTACAAAGGCCCATACTCTACAGTACAACACAGTGACTCACATATCATAATTAAAGATATTATTAATAGATACTGATGTATTTTAACTAGTGACAAAAAAATTGAAGGCTATAGTTGGACCCTTACCCATGTTTATATATAAAAGGGCAAGCAATATAGAAATCATTGTGGAAATGGGTGAGAAAAACCAGAAGAACATAAAGGATATAAGAAAATGTGGTAGTCGTGCTCAGTGCAAGTATATGTTTGAGAATCATCACATTTTATCAAACAACAGTATGAAGCCTGTTGTGTACGCACAAGATGGGAACTGTATGACAAAATGATTAGTTTATTTAGCTATCTGTTCCTCTTGTCTAGCCTTCTACGCTGGAAAAATGGAGAAGCAGCTAAAAATGTGTATACGAGCACAACTATAACATTTTAAAATGTAACTAGAACAAAGCCCTTTATAGACATTCTATGTTCTGGGATTAAGCAATTTTCATTTATCGTATTAGAGAAAAGTCTACCTAATCCAAGGGATGGTCCATGGGAAAGACCACATAGAGATGAGGGAGCTTATATGGCAAATAAGAATAAATGCAACCCATTTTCCCAGAATTAATGATACTAATTCTATAATGCCAGTGCTGAAGCAAAGATCAAGTAAATTAAAATGGGAATAAATAACCTGTACCCCATGTTTTTATATCTTTATATTCATTAATTCTTACATAGCATTTTTACATTTAAGTTGATTTTAAATATTTTCTTGACATGCATTTTGCTATTTTAATATTTGTGCAGTATGCAACTATATACGAATTTATTATTTAAATTCCACATATATGTGTTTATATTTCTCCCTAGATTTACTAATCTTCTGTGCAGGACTAGTCTATTCCTGCACGGAAGTGGCAGTTTAGGAGGAGGATGGCAGCGCCATTCATATTAATGAAGGTGTGCTGCCTGAACTCCCAATCCTACACGGAGCGTGGACGAGTGCATGGGGCGTGTCTAAGAGCAGAGCTCTCATAATAAACATGTCCCTGCAAGTAGAACAGCAGAAAGTGTAAATAAATGAGTGAGACCACTCATACGTGTCTGCATATCCCCACCAACATCCCCCCATGTGTACAATAGCAACAGGACATAAAAATAAAAAGAAGAAACCCCTTTATTTTTTTTTAAACTCCGAGTACAGCTAACCGTAGATGCGTGGGTATGCCCATCTCTTAGCTATGGTTAAAGCAGCTTAAAAGGCTGAAGAAGATAACAAGGAAGATATATGCAAATGAAGCAGCACAGCAATAGTGTAGTGGTCAGAGCATCCGACTAACGAGCAGGTATTCCCAGTTTGAGTCCCACTGCAGCACATACCATTTTATATGTGAAATCTGTATATGAACATTTCTTTACATTTTTTTGCTGTATAACCTACTAAATAACATTTAAATTTGAACTGGAGTGCTGCATTAAATGCACATGTGAAGTGTCAGTGTCATAATGAATAATGCACTAGTAAGCAGGTCTAAGCACAAATAAGCAGTAGTAAGCATATATAAGCATTAGTAAGCATGTTTAAGTGCATTTGAGAGGGGGTAAGCATAGCCTACACAGATTAAGCAAAGTAGAAGCTAACTGACTGTAAGAAACTGCAACAAGATTAGCATTGCTTAGCTCCATGCAAACCCGCGCAAACCCGCATACAACTGGTTTAAAGTGCCTTAACTACTTTGTACGCAATGACCTGTGTTCTGCCCAGCAACAAAATGAACAGCTATTGCAAGGCTCAAACCCAGGACCCTGCACTCCATACTCAAAGTGATTTACCAGTAAGCCATGGCAGATATACATAGCCTTGATGTTTTCACAAACATATCATCCAACACAATCAGTCAACAGTGCAGGAAATGTAGTAATATCATACCACACAACCTGTTAATGCAAGAAGTCTGGACAAAGTATGCCACAATGTGAGTACAAATAGGGATATATGTCAACTACTGCTCTAATACACTTAAAATGTTGCTAGTTACACAGTTATATGTATTAGAACATATATGTAGAAGGAGATGAAGTCTGAAACACAAACGTGTTGGCACTAGTTACTGACTTCAATGCTGCGATCATCCATGTCAATTGCCAAAAGAATGAAGAACAGGCCAAAATATGAGCTGAGCATGCATGGACATATGAACAGATATATATCTGTAAATGTAGACAGATAGACAGCTATATGTAGATATATATATGTATGACTCACAAGTAATCATATAACGTTAATGGTATATATATATATGTACATATGTTCATATGTATGTATATATATATATATATATATATATGTGTGTGTGTGTGTGTGTGTGTGTGTGTGTGTGTGTGTGTGTGTGTGTGTGTGTGTGTGTGTGTGTGTGTGTATATATATATATATATATATATATATATATATATATATATATATATATAGGTACTTATACATATACACAGACAAAATATATTAGTAGCCATACATATGTAGAAGTAGTGTGGAAGTACTGGGTGCAATGTATATCCCTCAGCCACAAGCCCTGTAACTGCCACCTGTGAAATGTGTAGTGTGGCAAACATTCCCGCAAATGAGAATAATTACATTAAACATATACCCACCCACAATTCAAAGGACATGACACGAGACAGAGGTATGCATACACAGAAAACCTTTATTTGTGCACTATACAATAATGTATGCCAGCACTTACATCACATACATTTTGAAATATGTAACAGTGATGAATGCAAGGGCCACACAAAACAGTA
>NC_056725.1:1519554192-1519569192 GCF_019279795.1 Protopterus annectens | reverse complement strand
TAACATCCATCCCCCCTCACCAGAGTGGAGGAGCTGCTCATGACCCTGGTGGCACCTGTCCACCCAAGAGAGCTACAGATGTATACAGTCATGGAGGTGGGTGCAACCCACACACCAGACATGGAGCATGCAGGTAAGGGTCCAGGGCATATCAATTGACCACTATTGTGTATGCATCTGTACAAGTAGATTATGCATATGTGAGATGTGGAGTCTGTTGCTGTGTAGTACTGATAATCAGTTGTACATAATCTGTAGTACTGTGGACTTCAGCTATTGTTTTATTGTAATATTGCACCCACCCTGTTGCAATGCCACAGCTGTGGCCACTGACATCAACTCTATCTCATCTCAATGTAGGTACCTCTGGGATATCAGCAAGGCAGTGGCTGGATGCCAGTGAGTATGGTTTAAGGTTATGCTTGGCAATACACTGTGCATGGCATAGCTAAGGTGTAGGCCATGTACACATCTAACACACCTACCCATAATGCATGCTGTACATGTTCACTGACAGAGCACACACCTCACTAATGGGATTACCAGCCTCAAAAACATGCAATACACAGACTATCGCAAACAACTGTGACCACACTCCAGTGCACATTGCCCAGGCACAGCTGACATCTGCCTAACATACACAGCTATGTCATATACAGAGCAGTTGAACATGCTACACATAAAGAAATCCCACTCTCTCTGCAAACACGCACTTCAGAGTCCTAAACCTCATCAACACATTACACAGAACATACTGGAGGGATAGGGCCCTGTCCTGGGGAATTCCCACACTCTGGAACAGACTACACATTCATTTCAGGCAATGCTGCACATTGGCCATCTTTACAAAAACACTTAACAACTGGATGGGAAATGGGGAATTCACCCTGGGTAGTACATCTGTGCCAGAGCCTGACAAAGGCACAGGGGAATAACATTATTGGATGGTGCATGGCTGGGAACCCCAGTGGCTAGGTGAATGTAGGCCCTAGGACCAATTGACCAGTACTTTCCTATGAACCTATGTGTACCACAGGCAACATCAGCTAGGGCTCAATACAGATATGACCTGCATAATGGTGGGACATTGCTAAAGCCATGTGTTGCAAATGTGTTCTGATGTACCAACACCATGTTGGGGAAGTCCAGAAAGTTGCAGTTATGATGCATGTGCTGCACAATCCACACCTCACCCCAACCCAGGGATGACATCTCCATCAATGGTGCCACTGTACACCTGCATGCTTACCCTGCATTGGCAGGGAATATACCAATAAACATGGTGTTTCTAGTTTGGGATACTGCAATATGGCACACATGTATAGGCCACAGATGTCAAGCATTTGCAATGTAGCAGGAGATGGTGAGGGTGTGTCCTCCTGAAACACAACAGTGCACTGGAGGGGAGAGACAAACCCACTGTGAATGGCTGTAGCTGCACACAGTCAAGGTCATGAAGTGTGGCAGACATAACTCTGACTCCACAGCACTAGTGATGGTACTGTATGACCTCCAAGGGCTCTGCACATGTTTAGCATGCAAACATGCAGGTTTGGGGAAGATTTGCAGACCCGACTGGCCAACTACTGGCTCATGATGATGACCCATGCTACTATACCCCTGCCAAGTATTGTGACTGCAGTAGAACACATAGCAGTTATTGCTTCACACCATCATGATATGTGTGTGCACACATATCTACCCACAAACAGTATGCATCCCAATCAGTATCTGCACAACTGACACATATGACTTGTAAGGCAATTGACTGCCTAGGTCATATGTCACATATCAGGTATGTGTAGTGTTGTCATATGCAGTAGTGTTGCACCATGGCATGTCATGGAAGAGAGTGCCATGTCAATAATGGTCTCTACACTTACCATAGGTGCAGTACATTGTGTCTGTGGTCAGTCTAATGGTATTCTGTCACTCATACATGCACCACTGATGATGACATCTGTGAATACACATCAGGCATTCACAAAACACATGCACCCACATATAATCCAGAAACACACAGAGGTTGTGAGCAGCAGAGGAAACATAACTGACACACAGATACACATCCTGCAATGGTGTGTACACCTGTGAGGCATGGTGCACAGTACATGCCAGGGTGCTGAACAGATGCACAGCAATGCTGTGGACATGGGTGTAGTGTGCTCCAGGGGGAGGGCCATCACCTACTAACAGAAGCCATGCATCACAGCCATGTATAACATTGGTAATGGGGATTGACTATAGTTGCACTGCATGCTATTAACCACCACATATCCTGCATGTTGGCATGTGTGTAATTACAGGTTTCTGTGTGATACTGTACTGCACCATCACCTGCTATTGTGTGTGGTATGGGGGTGCTGGAGTTGTCTGTAGGTGCTGTCTGGTGGAGTGTATGGGTTGTCATGTATGTCTACTGCATGCGTGTGTATGTCAGTGTGTGTGGCCATGTTTGCACATGTGTGTGTGTGTGTGTGTGTGTGTGTGTGTGTATGTGTGTGTGTGTGTGTGTGTGTGTGTGTGTGTGTGTGTGTGTGTGTGTGTGTGTGTGTATATGTACTGTTTAGAGGTGATATACAGGTCTTACAGTCTGTTCCCAGTTTCCTCTCACAAGTAGCAAGGTGGGGTTGGGTGCCTCTCACAGGGAATCTGATGTCACTGATACAGACAGTGACCATGAGGATAGGTGTGTTGAGACACAGGCAGTGCCATCAGGGGCTACCACTGGGCCACCAATTGACATCCCACAAGTATCCACACCATCCACTCACACAATTCCACTGTCTCTACATACCTCATCACCACTGGCCTTAACTGAGGGACAGTCTACAGTTGGCATTGGCCAGGACAGTGTGGTATCTATGGCATGTGTGTCAGGACACAGCAGCCATAGCCAGATGTCCAGTGAGGTACCACAAAGGCAAATGTTCAGGGGTGCTGGTCGGAGCACTGCTGGTCATCATGCCTCTGGCAGACATGCCATATCTATATCTACCACACACATGTTCCAGGCTGTCATGGAGGCACAGACATGAATGAAACGGTGCACAGACAGGGTCTAAGGGTGCAGAGGGTTCATCACACTTCTGTAAATGACAGCATCCATGACCTAGCAGGTGCTATTCATAATTACACCGAGGTCATGGATCAAGAGTGAAGTGAGACATTGGATGTCATCAACAATGTCATGTCCATGCATCAGGACAGGGTGGGACGGTTGTGATGGCCACATGAACGTATGCTAACAACATCAGCAGCTGCAGGTAGCCATGGACATCCCACCAGTCACAGCCACTCTCATAGTGGCAGTACCAGCCCCAGCACTGTGGGGGGTGCTGTCCACAGACCGTCATAGCAGACCATGTGCACATGGCCATGGCCAGTCCCAGGAGTGACCTGGATCCAGTGGATGTTTGTCAACCTTGGGGACAGTACTTGATCTGGCTTTGTACCTGATACTGCCTGTGGCACCCCTGCCAGGCACAGGTCTTGTGTCCATGGCCAGAGACAATGAACTGCAAACCCTGCCAGGTACAGTCTCACAAATCCCCGTATAAGGCAGCCACAAGGTGGACCTGTGTGCATGCAGACACACACACACATAAACAACAAAACTAGGGAAACCACATACCTGCACACACAACATCACCATTGGCCCATAAAAGTACTCAGCCCCCTCACACACACACACACACACACACACACACACACACACACACACACACACACACACACACACACACACACACATTATCAATTGTATGGCACAGCCTAGGCTGATGGCAAGCCAACAACACACCCTGTGCATATGATGATACCTGTGCCACATCCTGTCATCTGTAACATTGATGCAGGGACAGGCTAACATGGTGTTGATGCACAGGTTGACTGTACAATAGAGTAGCAATGGAATCCTGTGCAGCATTTTGTCAGCAGTAAAGTGAAATGCTAATATCTTGGAAGGTGCAGCTGAGCAGCCATGATGCATTATAGCTGGAATTAACAATGTTTATTGTTTTCACCATTATCTATTCTGATTGTGTTGTGGTTGTCCATGTGCCACATGGCTGATGGGTGCAGTGGTGTCAGCAGGCCTTCTACAGTGGACAGCAGTAAATATAGTGGGTGGTACACATGGCATGGCTGGGTACAACCACACAGACCCTTTGGTTTGGATACAGTACAGATACAAAACTGTACACATGGAGGTATGTCCCTGTGCATGTAACACATCTGTTGCCCATGTAATCCCACCAAGACAGGATAGGCACAACCACACATTGGTATATATGCAGTCTGCAATTTGGATGACATTGAACATGCTAACAGCAGGGTGTATGTCCCTTTCCCCACTCTACTGCAATCCTCATCTCAGTAACATGGGCGTGCCAATGCCAGTGGCATAGCCCTAACCTTAGGAGGGTGTTAGGTGCTCTACCACTGTGAATGGTGTGAACAACAACTATCAACCTGATAACATACACTGTACAATATTACCTACAGCTATGTGGAATGATAGATGCAACAGTAACTGCAGTGATGGTGGATGTGTCCAGTGATTAAGGCACTTTAAAGCAGTTGTAAGTGGGTTTGTGCAGAGGTAAGCACTGCTAACCTCCGGTTACAGTTTCTTATGCTCTGTTAGCTTCTAAATTGCTTAAGCTTTGTAGGCACTGCTTAACTCCACACAAACCTGCTTACTGCTGCTTTAAAGTGCATTAAACACTCTGTATCCAACAGGCCGTGTTCTACCCAGCAACAAAATAAACAGCTCTTGCAAGGCTCGAACCCAAGGACCCTGTACACCCTAGACAGGGTGATTTACCACTAAGCCATGACAGCTATCAAAAAATTCCCTGTTTTCACAAACATATAATCCAATCCTGTCATGCAACAGTACAGAGATGTCTGTGTGTATAACTATATTAATATCTAAACAGAAACAACATATATGTATATATATATATATATATATATATATATATATATATATATATATATATATATATTTCTAACACTATATACATGTATATCAATATATATGCACATATATACATGCATATGCCCAAATTGACACATATATGTGTCGACACCATATACACAGCACATTACATATGTGTACACAGATATATATCTATGTAGGTATATACAGACATAGTTATATATATGTTAGCAGATATATATCTATATATATATATATATATATATATATATATATATATATATATATATAGGTATATAT
This sequence comes from Protopterus annectens, assembly GCF_019279795.1. NCBI lineage: Eukaryota > Metazoa > Chordata > Ceratodontiformes > Protopteridae > Protopterus > Protopterus annectens. The sequence goes on along the minus strand of NC_056725.1, from coordinate 1,519,563,947 downwards.
GGCCATACATCTGTAGATAGCAATGGCAGATTAACAAATACACATATGTCCACATGCACCGTTAATGAGGTTGAGAGGCCCCACATACTATTCGTCTCGTACGAATAGGCATTCCCCCACAGCCAAACATGTGCACCCTGCAATCCTGCAATACACTACCAAGTACAGTCTGCCACCTATAGGAAATGTAATATGTGGAAGGCATCAACATCCCCTGGATACAGATACACAGACACAGATATGCAGATACAGATATACATAAATATATATATATATATATATATATATATATATATATATATATATATATACATGTGACTACACATACACACACAGATATATGTACAGTGAGATACATATGTAGGAGGTGCACACAATATGGAACAGCCAGTATGCCTACAGTTAACACTTGAACAACTGGACACTGTATGGGCCATCCATACAAATGTCAATCGTTATATACCCATAGAGAGGTCAAAGGAAAGACACCACACACAGGTTTGCAGAAATGGGAAACCTTTCATTGTGTACAATTACAGTTCTATATGCCATGTCATATAGCTGTTCAGACACTGACAGCCATATAAACAGAGTACTGCAACTGTGAAACATTTACACTAATACAGTAGTCGGGAAAGGTTCACAACTGTTGCTGTCCAGGCAAAGCCCTTCAAATTGTACAATAGTGAACACAGACTGGGCCACAGGATACCAAACAATCAACAGTATGTACTGCAGGTGTGTAGTTCAGCAGCCTCTATCTACACTGTGTAATAACTCAGCAGGTGATAAAGACATTATGTGATCACATGGGTTGTCATTGTTACATAACAAGGCATAACTGACACCGTCACTAGCACACTGACAAACAGAACCGTCTGTATAGCAGGAGGCAGCAGGCTTGCAGTACCCCACTTCATGTAAGTAATGTAAATATAGGTGAAGTATGCAGTACTGTACATCCATGTACCTTGTGGCAGCTCACCCCTGATACCCCCAAATTTTGTGCTCCCCACCTAGACTCAATACAGGGTCATATACTACTGTCACATACACTGGCCTCTGGAGTGCATAAGGGCACACACTTATTGTGTAGTTGACGCCCACACATATATGGCCCCAGCCCCACTGTATGTGTGGGGGATACAACAGCAGTGGACTAATGGCATCAATGGCAGTGTGATATACTCACAGCCCAATAGAGAACAACCCCTGACAGCATGTCATATGTGCAAAGGTTGGTATGTAGGAGGAGGACAGAGGCTAGAACACAAGCCCATATGTGTAAAACTACTGCCATACACTAACCAAGTTGCTGGTGTTACAGGATAGTCTGCAACATACCCTTAGTCAGGGAATTGAGGTTACAAAAAGAAATGGATGTAGCTATGTACTGATAGCACTCAAAACACACACTGCCAGTGTAATATCTGCCACAGGACCTGTGTGGTGGATAGACAACACATGAAAGGCATACCTCTGTCCAGCAAGAGGATAGGCCCACAGTAGTGAGCTATGCAGACAGACTGCATTCCAAAATAAACTAGTATGTACACACACACACACACACACACACACACTGACACACACACACAAACACACACACACACACACACACACCCTGGAACACCAGTACTATACAAAGCATAACACAACTCTACGCACAGTCTGTCTGTAGTTCCTGATCCTCCTACAAATATGTGGCCACCCTGAGTGTGCAGGTTTTCCTGTACGAGGTATTGCTACCTGCTGTCTGTAACACTGATGCCCACACACAGGAAGGATGTCCATCACACAGGAAATGTAAAGGGACCATGTCCACATGCTGTAGGTATTTATAGTGGGTGGCTGCCATGACACTGATAATTGGAAGTAGCACACATGTGTAATCATATATATATATATATATATATATAACTATCTGGATAAGTATATGTACATATATTTCCACCATATGTCCTGGACATGGAGTGTAGCCCCACCCCAGCCACTATAGTCCCAAAGTCGTAGTGCAAGGGTATGTCAGTTATGTATATCAGGTATATTAGTAGACTATTGCTACTGTCATTGGGATTGTCTTCACAGACATGGTGTGTGTGGAAGGTCACATCTACTTATAACATGTGTGCCATTGGCTACTGACAGACATCCTAATGAAATCATTGTAAAGTACCGCCGCTAGCATGTAATGCCCCTGTGGAGTGCTGCAGAGATATTGGCCAATATATGTGGAACTTCGGACACATCCTGTACAGTCCAGAGGTATACACATAATCACTTAGTGCACATGTGTACCAGGCCTGACAATATGGATGTAGATAGCCATGTAGATGGGTATAACACATAACGACTGGTATACATTTGCCACCATAGGTTTTGCATTCACACACTCCTGTCTGGCCTGACACATAATGACTGCAGGTACAGGGGTGCCATGGACACATACTACCCACTAGATATTGACATACATCTGTACAGCATCCCAGTGCTCTGTCTGACATACATGACTGTTAAGGGAGGCCTGGCAAGTATCTGCACATGACATCTCACTGGGTAAGTACACTAAGCTGCTAGGCATGCAACAATGCACTGTGCAGGCTACAGGCAGACTGGCTCAACACTGGCCTACATCTCCTATGTGGGAATGCACATGTACCTGCATATATAGCAGGCTCAACAGGCATGTCACAGCACAGGGTAAGATAGACCTGTGTAAAAGTGCATAACCACAACCAATGTGAACACAGCCACAGCCACATATGGTAAGCTAGTATAATATTACAGTATATGGACTACGTGTTCTACACCATCCTCATATGTGCCACTCACAGAATGACCCTACATATACTGGGCTGCTACACAGTTTGGTCTGATGGCTGTATGTGGTATGGGACATGTGTGGGTATGGCACTACAAGCATGTACACCAAAACGGTGCCATACAGTCGGGCAGTAGGTAACATCAGATAGAAGGGGAACTAGAACAATGACATCTACCACAGTCTGTACACAGTCTACAGTACATATTAACAATACACAAATTGCTGGCATTCACCATCACTACACAGACCTCATTGCTGTGCAAGCATCCACAGAATGTACAGGTTATGTCATGAAATATAATCCCTGCTGTACATAACGTGTAGCAATCAGATATATCATTGGCTTGTTATCAGATATGATGACACTATTTATGGTGTACAGCACATATGCACCACTTCATGCACAACACATGTACAAAGGTTGACAGAGGTGTGGCTGACAGCACATACACAGGGCCAGTATAGACATGTTGCTGTGATAACATCATACATTTACCACTGTAACGGGGTTTGTTGCAACATATGTCCTATGAGAGATATGAAGTCAGTCCCTGTCATGGCCTTCACTATCTACAGACCGCAGTCCTAACACTACCTTCTGCATTCCACAGACAGATGCTCCATGGCTAACACATAAAACCAAAGGCACAACACTGCCCAGTCTGCAGATGACCCTGCAGATGGGGATTCCTCATATACATGGAACTGACATAGCAGGTATTGCGACATGTACAACAGCCATATCCAGACAAACACTGTTAAACCCACATTACTCCAAATACAGTATAGCAGGATTTACAGTCTGTAGCAGCTCAGGGACATCCCCCTCCTGTTTGTTGCCCTCTTTCCACAGTGTATGTTTTTAGAGGTAAATCCCCAATCCATTGGAGATGGTGTTTGCCAAACAACAGATATAGTTCCTGCTCACAGTGAATGAAAAGGGCCAACACCACCATAATGTTCCTAGATATTGGAGTGTGTTTCCATGCAATTTGTTATGGGAATGTTACCACAGCTGTTCCACATGCAATCAGCTAGGGGAGGGCTGCAATTTGTGCAGAGGCCATCAGCATCACTTAAAATACACATGCTGCTGCTTAAGCAAAGAAGGTGTAGGTCTCCACATCCACCAGAGAGGGAGTGGGGGAGGCAGACAGAGGCAAATACATGTCAGGGAGGGGTGGGAGAGTAAAACTGAAGCATGTTTGTGTCACACACCTACCAGCACAGGGTATCAAACCCCTGACAACTATGTAGTGCTATCACAGTTAAATGCAGTTATTGGATGTGCCACATGGTTTATTTGCTGCAGAGCACTCAGAATATATATGTGATGGTGAGTGACATCTGCAACAGGGATGCAGTAGATATACAGTAGGTGATGTACACGTGCCTGTCCGCATGAACAGGTGCCAGCCTCAACACAGCCATACACTCACAGGGACGCACACACATTGACACACTTGGCAGGGCCAGGAATACAACTCATTACTAGTGGGATTGCCACAACACATCAATTTGTAGGTATCACATATACCACATGGGTCATACAGAGGTCGTATGGGCAAAGATTATGAGGCAGTGTCAAACATCAGACAGCATGCTTCAGTATGCCCAGGGGGGTTGTAGTGAGTGTGAATGTGGACATACGCACCATGCAACACACACATGAACACACTGGGTGCCAGTACTGACATGCATGGGTGCATGTCTGCACAGGTGTGTGGTGGCCAACTGTGCCAGCAGGCTATGCAAGTGTAGGTGATGGGTATACCTTGGCAGTAGGCCACATGACAATAGTCTGCATTGTGGCTCAGGGCTGTCATTTTTGCATTTGCCCACACAGGTGGGTATTGTATCCCCCATCCAGTCACCTGGGTGACTATTGTGTATGGCCAATGCTGTGCATCCCCTGCCATGTATGTGTTCCTTACTCCATGACATGGATGGTGTCTAAGATGTGCACACCTCCCACATGCATGTACAGTGACATGTGGAACTGTACCTGGGGTGTCTGGCCCATGTTATGAACACAGATTATCATCAGATGAGCCAGTCTTGCCCACCTGTGGCAGGTACTGGTAATGGGCAGCAGGTTTACCCTGCACCTACATTGATAGCATGCTAACAGCATTCCCTGGTGTCAGTGGCATCTGTTCATACAGGGCATGTTGTCAGGCATGGCATGTCCATTGTGGTTCACATGTGAAGGCACCACAGGTGGTGCAGGTGTCCATTGGGGGACATGGGGGAGGTGCACTGTCTGCATGTACATGCATATTGGACAGATGGACAGGGTGACATGCCCTCTGTAGCCCACTGCTATTGCTCCATAGTTACTATCGGTGGTGAATATGCAGTGTACTACCCACATATTGGCTGTTGCCTAGTCATGTGTGTGTATGAGACATGGGCTGAGAGTGTGCTGTGGGTAATAATCAGGTTGTTAACTGTGATTGCCTGGCCTTGATGTCACATGTATGGGTATGGCTTTTCACCCCAGCCTCTCACCTATCTAACATCTGTTATCCCAGTGCGGTTGACATTGTGATATATCGTAGGGCCACCATATAAGAAATATGCAAAATTCACTCCACATTGGTCACACACTCACAACCACCTCTGCACAGGATACAAGTTACAAACACACACAGACACACCCCTGTCATGTGTGGGAGTAGAACCCCTACCTAACTAGTTTATGACACTACAGCACTATGCAGTTAAAGTACACGCCACAGACATTAATGGAGTATTTTTTCCCCAAAGGTATATTTCACATTGAATGACATCAGCAGCATTACCAAAGTAGGGCATTTCAAATATACTGAGAGTGAGTAGCCTAAAATGCATTGTTCAATACACAGACAGTGAGACACACACAAAACATCCACAACCGACATGTGTGGTTATAGAACCCATGACCGAGGTCTATATCACACTACAGCATGGAGCTGTTAAAAGACACACAAGGGGGATTACTAGAGAACTCCTTCCCCAAAGCTGTATTTCACAAGGAATGACGTCAGCAGGATTGCTAAAGTAGGGCATTTCAAATGTACTGCGTGTGACTAGCCTATAATGCATTGCTCTGTAAACAGACATTGAAGCACACACAAGACATCCAGAACTGCCATGGTTGGGGATGGAACCCTACCACAATTCTAAATCATACTCCAGCTGTATGCAGTTACTGGATGTGCTACAATGTTCCCAGAGGTGTATTTCTTGGTGGGTGACATCAGCAGCCTTGCCAAAGTTGAATTTATGAATTGTAAGAAGTGTGAGTACCCTACAAAGCATTGCTCTTTACTTAGTCAGGCAGACAGACATACACAGTTGTTAAGTCTGGGGTTATAACACCTTCCTAATTACATTATCACACTACAACATTACACAGTTACAGGACGTGCTACAGAGATTACTGGGTTATAACCTTCCCAGAGGTGTATTTCTAGTGGGGTGACATCAGCAGCCTTGCCAAAGTTGAGTTTATGAATTGCAAGGAGTGTGAGTACAGTAAAAACATTGTTCTCTACTCAGTCAGAGACAGATGGACATACACACACGCACACACACGCGCACACACACACACACACACACACGCACACACACGCACACACACACACACACACACACACACACACACACACACACACACACACACACACGCACACACACACACACACATGCACACACACACACATGCACACACACGCACACACACACACAATTTCCAGGTCTGGAGTTAGAACACCTACCTAACTACTTTAGCACACTACAGCAGTACAAAGTTACAGGACGCGCTATGGAGATTACTGGGCTACAGCTCTCCCAAAGGTGTATTTCACATTGGATGACCTCAGCAGGCTTGTCATAGTAGGGCTATGGGGATGGTGGTGTGTGCATGGGCCATAACCCATTCATCTAGGGGTTGACGCACCACATGCGGGCACACACAGGATCATACGTTACAGATACATATATACAGCTACTAAATGACTACTTCCTTGTACAGTCATGTTGCACAGCTGGCACGTGCACCACATAGTCTGTAATGATAGATACTGGTGGCTAGTATCTGCAGTGGGTGACATCTGCACCTCATATGTTTGGGGCCCTTTGGCTGTGTGCTGGGTGGGACAGGCCTGGATGGCTCCTTGTCACTGTGACCCTCTTCCACACATCTATGTACATCTACCTTTGGCTTATGTTAGTGTGTTATCCTGACATATATGTATTCCTATCTACTGTATGTGCAAGGCATGAGTGATGCATACTGACAAGTGTCTGCACTAATAACTGCAACTGCCAGATATGTCTGTTCCACTGGTGTTTGCAGTCATGGCCTTCATAAGTGTGTGAGCATGCCCAGTATGAACCTTCAGTATGTTGTTGACTGAGATTGCCTTCAGTTCTCTGTGTGTGAGCATGCCCAGTATGGCCGTCTGTATTGCTTGTCTGGATCAAGTGTAGATAGTTTGTAGTGCGGTGCTGACCATTGTGTTGTACACCAATAGGTAGCATGATGTGTCTGCAGGGTATCCATCGGTCAGTTGGCATTGACTGTTGCTACATTTCTGCAAAGCGGGGGGGGCACCTGACTGTTTCTACATTTCTACACAGGTTTGGGGGGGCCACACCTGACTGTTACAATATTTGTATGTAGGATGGAGGGGGCACACCTGACTATTTCTACATTTCTACACAGGATGGGGGGGGGCACACCTGACTGTTAATATAAGTCTACGTAGATGAGATCAGACAGGAGTCCCCATGGGCTATGATGTTTGCAGATGACATTGTGATCTGTAGTGAGAGTAGGGAACAGGTGGAGGAGACCCTGGAGAGATGGAGATATGCTCTAGAGAGAAGAATAATGAAGGTTAGCAGGACTAAGACAGAATATATGTGTGTGAATGAGAGGGAGGATAGAGGAATGGTGAGGATGCAAGAAGTAGAGGTGGCGAAGGTGGATGAGGTTAAATACTTGGGGTCAGTAGTTCAGAGTAACAGTGAGTGTGGAAGAGAGGTAAAGAAGAGAGTACAGGCAGGACGGAGTGGGTGGAGAAGAGTGTCAGGAGTGATTTGTGACAGACGAGTACCTGTAAGAGTGAAAGGGAAGGTCTACAAGAGGGTAGTGAGACCAGCTATGTTATATGGGTTGGAGACAGTGGCATTGGCAAAAAGGCAGGAGTTTGAGCTGGATGTGGCAGAGCTGAAGATGTTAAGATTTGCACTGGGTGTGACGAGGGTGGACAGGATTAGGAATAAGTATATTAGAGGGTCAGCCCAGGTTGGAAGGTTTGGAGACAAAGCCAGAGAGGCAAGATTATGTTGGTTTGGACATGTGCTGAGAAGGTATGCGGAGTATATTGGGAAAAAGATGCTAAGGATGAAGCTACCAGGTAACAGGAAAAGAGGAAGTCCTAAGATAAGGTTTATGGATGTAGTGAGAGAGGACATGCGGGTGGTTGGTGTGACAGAGCAAGATGCAGAGGACAGGAAGAAATGGAAACAGGTGATCCGCTATGGTGACCCCTAACGGGAACAGCCAAAAGAAGATGATGATGAGGATGGGGGGGGGCACACCTGACACTTTTACACATTTGCTAGGACTGTACTGGTATGTCAGGTACTCCATTTCAGTCTGTAGTCTTACCTACGTGCTGGCTAGAGGCATACCAGTGTAGTACATATCTTAGCTTTTAATTACCTACATATTAGTTTCTGACTTCCTAGCCTTCACAACTGACATCCAACTGCCTGGCTTGCTGTAGTCTGTCTGTGTAGGCCTGGGAGAAGTTACCCATAGGCCTCATTCAGAGGCCATAGTACAGCATTTGTTTGTGTTTGTCTACACCTTTCCTGCTGGCTGTGACTGTTGTTGGGTATGTGACCCCCCCCCAACTGGCATGTGTGAGTCACTTACCTTGTGGGTGTCCCAGTATTGAGGGTGGTGCTGCAGAGCTGCCTATGTCGGATGCACATAGTACACTCCCTATACATGGTTGAGCACAGGTAGTGTCATGTATGGCATCCCTTTTACTGTATGTGCAAGTCAGAGAGAGGTGTCATTCCCTGGGTCCCTACCATGTCAGGGCATGTGCTATGCATTGCCTCTTTGCCAAGGCCAGGGCATACTGGGCATGCCTCCTTCTGCCTACTGGGGCAGGCTCAGGTTGCTCCTCCTCCGAGTCACTCTGTGCCTGTGCAGGCCTTGGCAATAGTGGGGGGGGGGCTGTGTGGCCCTGCCCCATACTGTTCCTGCTGCAGCTGTTTCCGCAGGATCATATTGTGTAGCATGGCACATACAAGGACAATTTGGGTACATGTAGTTAGTGAGTACTGCAAGGCTCCACCAGAAGTGTCCAGGCACTGGAACAATGAGTAGAGCATCCCAAACACATGCTCTATTATGATTCTTGTTTGTGCGTGTGCCTCATTATGGAGTTCTTGTTCGGGTGTGTGTGCATTTCTGATGGGTGTCATCAGCCATGGCTCCAGTGTGTATCCAGCATCCCCCACTAGGTGACCATGTGGGATGTCCCCACTGGCAAATCTCTGGTACAGCTGCGTCAGATGCCAGATGTGGGAATCATGATAGCTTCCAAGGCAGCCAGCGCACACATTCATTATTATGCCCTGGGAATCGCACATGACCTGGCAGTTGATGGAGGGGAAGCCCTTGCGGTTGATGTAGACCCTACCCTGCTCACTGGGTGGTGTTTTGATGCATATGTGCATGCAGTCTATTGCACCCACTACCTCAGGGTATTCTGCTATTTGGTGGAAGAGACACATATTGCTGGCCAATGCCTCATGGCTGTTGGGGATATACACATGCTCAACAACATGTGCTGACATGGCATCCAGGAACTGGTGGAGTATCCTGGATGCTGATGCCTGTGGAATCCTCATCATATCCACAGTT
>NC_056725.1:1519526692-1519549192 GCF_019279795.1 Protopterus annectens | reverse complement strand
AAATAGAAGACAGCGATTTCATTGCAAAAATGAACACTTATATTAATAGCTGTTGAGTGGGTGCAAAGTTATTACTTTTGAAATGTTATTTAACCCTATGATGGAGGAAAAGGGACTCAGTTTCTTGCCTGAGAGCATGAGAATATGACTGGAAATGTATGCAAAAGAGATGGGTTAAAAGTGTGATCTCTAACTAACCAGCAGTGCACAACTATAGAAAAATAGGGTATCAAACATTACACATAAGCATATGAGAGTAAGCAGACTGGGGTGGTGACAGCAAGCTTAAGTCCTTGTCAATGTTTTCAAAATATAGTAAACTTCCTTAGACAGAAGATTACTGTGCAGAAAGGGACTTCTGGAGGAGGGCTAGGTGGAGAAATAACAATTGTTGTTGTTGTCAGGTACTGGGTTTGATTCACACTATCCCCAGGATTCAAGAAGCTTGGCGCAAGGACGATTTTAGCCTTGCGCCGAGCGTCCTCACTACAGATGGTGCAACAGCACCATATGAATATGTATAAGGATGCATCGCCGCACCCTCGACGTGCACAGGAAATGTGTGCGAGTGCAGGGGGCATGTACAAGTGCTCTACGGAGGCGTAAACATGCCCCTACAGTTGCACAATCTACTATGCTTACTAGTAGAGGCCGCCTCTAATAGTAAGTTAGTAATTCAGTGTCCATGGATAGTGAAATGTATGCTAAGCATGCAAGAGTGTCCACGAACAGTGAACTAAAATCAAAGTAGTAAATAAACAAGCACATAGTGGAATGTTGTGCCCCATCCCTAGAACTTTCACAATTACATTCCCCGTGTCCCTATTATACATTTGAATTGCTGCAATATTGAAGATGTAAGCAAAGTGCAGCGTGTTTGCACGTCGCTGCCCTCTGCCGAGCATAGCTTACACATTAAAATCATTAAAATAGAGAAAAACATGCGGAATCAATATAAACATCAATAGTGTAGTGTTTAGAGCATCTGCCTAACGAACAGGCATTCACGGTTTGAGCACAACAATAGCACATATCATTTTCCATGTGGAATGAATGTCATTTTGCTGTAAAACCGACATAAGAATATCGCATGAGATATTTAACTAAACGTCATTCAATCAAAGTGGCACTATCATAATGAATAAGGCACTAGTAAGCAGGTGTAAGCACAAATAAGCAGCAGTAAACATATACAAGTACCAGTAAGCAAGTCCGAGTGCGCTTGTGCGGGTCTAAGCAGTGCCCAGCATAGGAAATGTATATAAGTATGTACATATATGTAATATGGATATATATATATATATATATATATATATATATATATATATATATATATATATATATATATATATATACATATATATATATATATATATATATATATATATACATATACATATATATATATATATATACATATACATATACATAAATATATATTTTATATATATATATATATATATATATATATATACATATATATATATATATATATATACACACACACACACACACACACACACACACACACACACACACACACATATATATAAATATATATATATGAAAAAAGAACAGCGTAAGAATAAAGTATACAAAAGGAATGAGAAGGGAATCAACAGCAACCCCAGTATTATATAGCGCTGTCAGCATATGTCATATCAAGCTGGGCAGGAGTGAGCAAAGCACTGCTACTCACACCACAGGCAGGATATTACCAGTGGGAGTAACATTGTTGATCTGCTAAGTCTACTTTACACTCAGAAGGTAGTCCCTGATGGGACTACCCAAAAATTGAAAGACTATTTGGCCATCTGACCATTACACAAGCAAGGGCAGATATGTTGAAGGACAAAATGGTGGGAGAGCCTGAGAATACATGGGTTGGGACAACATACGTGGAGGGTCCCTAACACTCGGGAGCGGGCAATGTGTGGACGTGTGTCATGGCTGCGATAGCAACTGGACAGTCGATGGTATGCAAGTATGTTAAACTCAGGTGGGGTGGAGGAACTATGGGTATGAAATTAAGGATCCAGGCATGCCAGGGTTGGATGAGCTGGTTCTAATTGGACTGCCTCATGGAGGACAGCGAGTTCGTTATAAGTGTATATGCATACACACATGCAGACATCTATATGTAGAAGTACCTTCTCTGTAACACATTCGTTCCATTTGCAGACATAAATAACATGAATGTGCCCTTACAAACCTCGATAGTAGATAGAATAACAGGATGTGCATAAGAGGGAAGGGACAAAACTGCTAAAACGCAGAAGTGTGTACAATGTCCAAAGTCAGTGCTGTGCTGAAAAAATCAAATGTGAAGACTTTCTCACACATCGCCAAACACATACATAATTAGGCTGTCATGTGTAATATGCGCGTTACCACATAGTCATACTTATTAATTTATTGCAGTGTCATGTTAATGGGAGTAAGGATGTAATGAAGTATAGAGTCTAATCTTGACATAAAGACATGCGTGTCCCATGTGGGACAACCCAAAAATTGAAAACAGTGTCCTATTGGTCGCTCATGTCACCAATGTTTGTGGACTAAAAGTTTGGGAGTTCTGAGGATACGTGGAGTGAGTCAACTGATGGGATGGGTGTACAGGAGTAGGGAGTGGCCAATGTGTAGTGGTGTGGATACACCTCAAATCCAACTGGAGAATGGATGACTGCAGTGTTAGGGAAGCATTGGGGTGGGTGTTTGGGGAACTAGGGGCCACGGGTATATGGGTATATATGCAAATGAAGCAGCACAGCAATAGTGTATTGGTTAGAGTAACTACTTAACGAACAGACATTCCAGTTCCGAGTCCTACTGCATCATATACCATTTACCATTGGTAATCTGTACATGAACATATTTCGACATCTGTCTGCTGTATAACCTGCAAAATAACAATTAAAAGTGAACTGGAGTGAAGTGTCAGTGTCATAATGAATAAGGCACTAGTAAGCAGGTTTTAGCATATATAAACACCAGTCAGTGTGTGTAAGCACATTTGCTCGGAGTATACATTGCTTTACAGACACACACACACACACACACACACACACACACACACACACACACACACACACACACACATACACACACCTATATATATATATATATATATATATATATATATATATATATATATATATATATATATATATATATATAGATCTATATATATATATTTATTTATTTATTTATTTATTTTATTTTACATTTGTTGACCGGGCTAGTCCAACTGGACATAATATCCGTTTTCAGTAGAGGCCCGGGGAGAAAAGCTCCAATTACAGGTAAATACACAACAAGTTATCATGTTAGGCATAATATTAGTCAAAATATAAGCTAGAAAAAAAGAAAAAAAATTTCAAATACAAAACAAATACTCATAATAGGAAGTAAACTTATACTATATACAACTATATTTGACTATATAAAAGATATAACAGTAACACAGGATACAGACAGAACAAATTTAACTGGTAAAAAGCCCAATTCTTAGATAATAACTCTCAAAACTCCTGATAGTTTATAGAGGAGTTAAGTCAGGAGGGGTAGGGTGGAAGAGCTGGGAGAGTGTGGACATTATTTTAGTCAGGATTAGCACATGGACATATCCATTTTGTTTTGAGATGTTCTTTAATATGTTTTTTGAAAAGAGAGGTAGAGGTTAGATTAGTTATTCCTTGAGGAGTTGATTCCAGATTTTCCTATTGAGTTTGCAAGTAATGAATCACCAGCTTTATTATTTGATTTAGGTAGTGATACTAGTAGTCGATTTGCAGAACGGAGTGTGGCTAGGTTTCTATATGGTATAATCATTTTTGAAAGGCTGGGGTAACCTCAGGGTAGTGAAGGGTCTTATGAATGATAAGTAGTTGTTGATAGAATAACTGGTTATTTAGCTCTAACCAATCTAGTTGTTTGAGATTAAGACAATGATGAGTTCTTAGGGGAGTAGCAGTAATGAATCTGGCTATACTATTGTAGCAGATGGAGAGTTTGGTAGTGTTACTTTTGGATAAGTTGGTATAGATGGGTGAGGCATAAAAGAGGGTGGAGATCAGGTGTGTCTGTGCAATGGTCTTTCTAGTTTCAGGGGTAAGAAAAGGTTTAATTCTGTAGAGTGTCCCAATTTTTTGTTGACATTTTTAACAGTGGTGTTAATGTGTTCATCATAATTGAGATGGTTATCGATAGTTACACCTAGCAGTCGCGTGGTCTTGTCAGGGTTAATACAGGTTGCATTATTTGAAGAGATAGTGAAGAGTGGAGTGGGAGATTTTTGGGTAGGAGTAAAGAGGAGAAGTTTAGTTTTTGGGGTTAAGTAGGAGGCAGTGTTGCAAAAACCAATTTTCCACATTTTGGAAGACTGTTTGGGTCAGGGACTGGAGGGAGGAAATATTTTTTTCAGTGCAGATTAGCGTTGAGTCATCAGCATATTGAATGCAGGTGGCTTGTGGTATATTCAGATATAGGTCGTTGATAAATAAGGAAAAAGAAGGGGACCTAGGATAGATCCTTGTGGAACACCAATATTTACTGAGAGTAGGGAAGATAGGTTGTTCTCCCAAAGGACTGCTTGTTGCCTGTTGTGGAGATAGCTCTTAAACCACTGTAAAGAGTGTGGGCTGAGAGAAAAAAGGTTTAGTTTGTCCAAAAGTATATTGTGGTTAACCATATCAAAGGCTTTAGAAAGATCTATGAAAAGTGCTGAGGAGAATAAATTATTGTTCCTATTTTTATTTATGGAGTCAGCGAAGGAAAGGAGGGCAGTTGTAGTACTGTGGAAAGGCCTAAATCCATGTTGACAGTTAGCTAGAAGTTTGTTTTGTAGAAGGTAGCTAAGCATTTGTTTGTGAATACATCTTTCCATTATCTTGGCTAATGGGGAAAGTAAGGCAATAGGGCGAAAATTTGAGAGTTCATTTGATGAGCCTCCTTTATGTAGGGGAATTATATGAGATATTTTCCATAAGGTGGGGATAGTTCCTTCAGTTATAGTCCTATTTATCAGTATAGATACGGATATTGGATAGCTTTAGCCGCTATTTGTAGGTATTCAGATGGGAGTTGGTCTGCAGATGGGGTGCATGGTTTGAGTTTCTTAAGAAGCCTATAAATAAGGGATGTGGCAACGGGCTGGATTTGGAAGTCACTATATGAGGGAGAAGAGATTTTTGGTAAGGTTACAGATGGTATAGGTAATGAGTTAGCTAGGGATTTAATGGCTTCTGTAAAATAGTTGTTAAAGGCATCAGGGATCTGTGTAGCATTGTTGGGGTGAAAGCCTGTAGGAGTAGGAGTCGGTGAATGTCCAGGTTTAAGAAGTTTATTAATGCTTGCCCAGAATTTTTGAGGGGAATTTTGACTACCTTGTTGAAGGTGAAGATAATAATCCTTTTTATCTTTAACAGTATCTCTTTTGGTGGCATTCCTTAATTGTTTAAAAAGGAGATGATCTGATGGGCATCTACTGGCTCTCCATTTGGTCCAGATTTTGTTTCTAAGGACCATTTTATCTTTTGTTTGCTTAGACAGCCATGGGGCAGGTTTGGTTCTTATTCTAGTAGTGTGATAAGGGGCATGATGGTCAAGGATTTGAAGAAAGTTTGTATTAAAGTAGGTTACTGCTTTATTAAGTTCAAGGTAAGTTAGTGGTGACCAGTTACATGCTTGCAATTCTGTAAGAAAGTTATCAAGGTTAAAACACTTTTTTGAGCGGGATGTTTTTAGTTTATGAGTATGTGGAATATTCACTTTTGTCTTATGACATATGTAAGCATGTGATCACTGATACAATCAGGAAGGGTTCCTGGGGTGTAGATGCTGGGGTGGCTATTAGTGAGTATCCAATCAAGAGTGGTTTCTTTTCTATTTTGTTTATGGGTTCTAGTAGGAGTTGTAATTAATTGTGAGAAACCATAGAGATTAATATGGCTCGTTGGGTTTTGGTTAGAGCAGGTTATCCAGTCTATGTTAAAGTCACCTAGTATTATGGTTTCCTGGGGTTGTTGGTTGGATGTTGAACTGAGTAAGTTTTCTAGGGTCTGAGTATTATTACCAGGGAAGATACATACAAATTAGATAAATAGCTTTGTTCTTGTTGATCTGGAGTTTGGTGGATAAGGATTCAGCTTTAGGGTCTGATAGTGAGAGTTCATTATGGAGGGAAAGTTGGAGATTATTTTTGTAGAAGATGGCTATACCACCACCTTTCCTAGTTTTGCGGTCATTTCTGAGTATGTTGTAGCCAGGGGGGGTAATTTCCTGGTCCTGAGTGGAGGGTTTTAACCATGTTTCAGTAAGACATAAAATGTCAAATGAATGCAAGTTTAATAGTGCATGGATATGATGTACTTTATTATTTATGCTTCTAATATTAAGGTGAGCTATTAGAAGAGGGTTAGATGTTTTAATACAAGGTGGAGGTATAGATAGAGGATGACTTTTTGTGTTTGTGTTGGTCTTAGTGTCGGGGCCAGGGTTAGGATGTATATCACCATGTAAGAGGAGGTAATGATTGTAATTGAATAAGCATTTAAGGAATTTAAGCAAGTTATTAGCATATTTTTTGTTAAGGTAGAATGATATATGTGTTGTTCTGTGGTATTTTGGTAGAAGATAAGTAGTGGAACAAGTTATATTACTGTGGTTAAGGGTAGTGAGAGAAGAGGATGGTAGTGTTTGCTTGAGATGGTGATTTTGTGTCTTTAAATAGCTGTTTTCAAAGAAGGTGATATAGTAGGTTATAGAAAGAGAGGCTAGAATAACGGTAAAGAGAAGTATGTAAGAGAGGAGGGTTTTAAGTGTAGGAGGCATGGTGTTGAGTAAGTGTTAGGATAAGATGAGTAGTGATGTAAGGTTATTTGAGAAAGAAACAAAAGGGGAAAGCAGGAACAGTATAGTGGTTGTTATTAATAGTAAGTAGATGTTAGAGGAAAGTAGCAGGTGTAAGGAGTGGATCGGTTAGGTAAGGGGTGCCGATAGGGAGAGAAGTGAAATAAAGTAGGAGTACAAGGAAACTAGACGGTAGTGTGGAGGTAAAATAGTAGAGATTGGAGTAGCAAGAGGAGGGCAAAGAGAGTGATGAGAGCTAATAGGTAGGAGGAGAGGACAATTACTATGAAGGATGGTGATAGGCGAAGGGAATTGGGGAGTGTCTAGTGAGGTATAAATTAAGGACCCCTAGGGGTGGGTGGGATATGGGGGTAGGGTGGGGAGCGGAGCGGGCAGACACAAAACCAGGAGAGAGCAAGAGGAGAGAAAACAATCAGTAAGGTGCAAATTAAGGGCAGGAGGCAGGCTAACGGTGGGTGGCTAAGGGTAGAAAGTGGAGAAAGGGGAAGAGAGAAGATAGATTACTAAGATAAGTGAGGCTAAAAAGAAAAAAACAGTATGGGGATAGGCACCAGGGAAGCCTAGAGACGGTAGAGGTGGTGAAGGTGCAGCCAAGAGAATAGTTTGATAAGACTAAGGGACTGGAGACTAAAGTCAGGGCTCAGAAAGGAAAGAAAAACAACAAGGAAATAGGAAAGAGAAAAGGCAGTCTAAGGGATAGAGTAGTAACTAAAACTGGGTGGGGGTGGGGGGTTTGCTGCTGGCAGTGACTGGCAGTAATTTAAGTTAAAGTTACAAGGGTAGAGGATAACTAATACCATATAGTAATACTTGTGATAAACTCAAAAACAAACACTGTAACATACACTAATGTTTACTGTGGATATTTCCAGGGTGGTTTAGATAACCCGGGGGGGAACCCAAGGCAGGATCTGGTAGGTGGTTATAGCAGTTCTTAGGAGTCCAGTAGGAAAGATGTTTGTAGTAGGGAATAATGCTGAACACCTACCTCGACCCATGTTAAAACCGTTCCTAGATTGATTATTTTGTCTTCGACATCCTTGTTTACGACCTTATACGTTCGACTATCCGACTGTCGCCCAAGTGCCATTCGCATTTTCAATAGTAAACCTATATATATATATATATATATATATATATATATATATATATATATATATATGTGTGTGTGTGTAATTATATATATATATATATATATATATATATATATATATATATATGTGTGTGTGTGTAATTATCTATATATATATATATATATATATATATATATATATATATATATATATAAAACTATACATATATATATATATATATATATGTGTGTGTGTGTGTGTGTGTGTGTGTGTGTGTGTGTGTGTCTGTGTGTGTGTGTGTGTGTGTGTGTGTGTGTGTGTGTGTGTGTGTGTGTGTGTGTGTGTGTGTGTGTGTGTGTGTGTGCGCGTAGATATACACAGACATACAGCTATGATAGGAAACAGCACACAAGAATGACATATGTTCACAGGCGATGCCAATGGGAGTGAGGGGCCCAAGCAAGAAACATGAAAAACGTAGCATGACCTTCCACTCCCTCCCCGCCGGACACAGGAAACATACACTCAAACCCGCAAGCAATGTAAATAGTCCACTGCTCCCCAGACCACAGATAGGATACAAATGGGGGGGGGGTAAACAGTGCACCCGTGAAAGCTAATCTTGGAACACAGACAGGAGCATCCCTTGTGGGACACCACAAAAATTGACAAGACCAAAAGAAGGTGATACACCGAACATTCTGTCTGGGGTCTATACATACCCGGAATACAAGTGTGGGAAATCCTGATGACCCATGGGTCGAGATAATTGTATGACATGGGTCCCATGGAGAGTGGGCAGCATGTAGTGTTGTGTTCAGAACTGACCAGGACCCACAGTAAGGATGGGTGCTGTAGAGGAGGTGCGGGTGGGGGAACTATGGGTAGCTAGTTATGGGTCTAGGTGTGCAGGTGTTGGCTGATGTGGGCCTATATGGACAGCTCCGGGGATGTAAACAAATGTGTTCATTGAGCAGAGGCGTCGCCCAATGAGCAGCCACACCCACTATGAGTCCCACTGCAGCAAAGTGTAATCTATATGGCAAGGAATGGAATAACTAGATGTAGATGTATATATGTAGAGGTATGTGTGTGTATATCTATCCATAGCGACATAGAGATAAACCTCTCCCTCTCCATAGTATAAATGTATAGCTACAGAGACAGAATACATATACATACCCACATATAGATATATACATATGCAGACAGCCATAGACTCATATGTTGTTAGATAAATATATATAGACAGCAATATATAAATATATACATGTTTGCATACATATACAGATATATCTGTATATCATAATGCAAATATATATATATATATATGTGTGTGTGTGTGTGTGTGTGTGTGTGTGTGTGTGTGTGTGTGTGTGTGTGTGTGTGTGACTGTAAATATACACATGTATATAGCTAGGATATGATACAGCAATTACGAATTACATATGTTCACAGGCCATGCATATGGGGGTGAGGGGTCCAATAAACAAACGTGCAACACGTAGTATCAACCCCCTCCCCCAGCTAGGCTGGTGATACATACAGACACCACTGCTTCCCAGATCACCGGCAGGATACTACCAGTGAGAGAGACCTGCCAGGTCTAATCTTGAAAAAAGACATCAATGTCCCTTGTGGGACACCCAGAAATAAATGATCATCAGAGTCAGTCCCAGTAATGATTTATCAAACCAGGCTGTAGACATACACGGACCAGTAGGTTGTGCAAGCCTGATAACCCATGGGTCGACACAACGTACAACATGTGTCCCGACACGTGGAGAGTGAGCAGTATGTAGTGGTGTATTTATACCCCACCTGCACCCACAGTACGGATGAGTGCTGTAGAGGAGAGGCTATGGATATGCAATTATGGGCCTAGGCATGCAGGTGTTGACTAGCGCAGTTGTATTAGGACCACTCTGGGGTTGTAAGTAATATTCCGAAATGGGCATAGCTTACGCCCATACCTTTCAACCCCTAAGAGCAAATCCACTGGACAGGACATAAACTAAACCATTGGGGGAACAAATACCTCTGAACTGTCCCCGATTTCCAGGGACTTCCCTGATTTTGACTCAAATTCTAACTCTGTCCCACTTAATCCCTCTTAAAACTAGTGACTTTTGGAGGAAAGGTGGTGAATTACACGTAATGAAGAATGGCAACAATTAAGAGTTATAAACATCATTTACCTCAGAAAATGTGTATGAATTCATATGCTCTGAATCTGTCAATGTGTCAGGTTAATAGCACTAATATTTTAAATGTGTCCCTGATGTTGTTATGATGTGTCCCTGATTCAGGTGATATTTGTTCCCAGTCATTTGAGAGGTCTGATAGGGACATAAAGCACATATTCCACTTACAACCTTAGAAAGATGATAGAATATTAGGTATGCATTAACATGACTTGGCTGAAGGATGTGGGTTCCAAAACCCAATTACTTGTTTGTATTGAAGAGTGTCACTTCCCACGTATTAGTCAGACAAGTGCAGATTGTAAGAGGAGCACACCAATAATATGAATCAAACTCTGGACAGGCCGCGGAGTCCGTACAGTCGAATGGCATGCTTTCGCCTAATGGGCAGCCATTCCCGATACTGTAGGCATATAATCCAATGTAATAGGCATCACAAGGTATTATCATAGTCCTCACTCCCACCCAGGGGTGTGAGTGTCAGATGCAAACACCAAATGCAGTGCATTTGCTAGTGAGGGAGCAAGCAGATGTAAGCCTGTTTGGCAGCCGGTATGCGAGTATTACACTGGTGAAGCAATGTAGAGGCTGAGTGTAAGAAACTGTAACCGGAGGTTAGCATTGTTTAGCTCCACGCAAACACACACACACCCACTCACAACTGCTTTATTGTGCCTTAATCACTCCATATCCAATGGCCTTGTTCTGCCCAGCAACAAAATAAATGGCCTCTGCAAGGCTCGAAACCAGGAAGCTGCACACACAGCTAATGTGATTACTACTAAGCCATGGCAGATATACAGACATCGGATGTTATCACAAACATATCATCCAGCACAGTCATTCAACAGTATAGGAAATGTATTCCATCATGTAGATGTATGTGTGAGTGTTTATGTCTAGATATAGATACATACATATATATAGATATATCAAGAACATCCCATGTGACAACAAAGCATTACAAAGGAATGAAAAGGGAAACACCAGCAATGCCTGTATTATGTAGTGGTGTTGTCCTATGTAATATCAAGACTCACTCAGACAGACATGTTTCATTAATACACGCAAACATTTGTACATTGGCCAAATACATTACTCTGTGCATTTTATTTACATTAACATAACAGTTCCTGTCCAATCATTATGTGAGAACAATACCCTTGCAAGGTGCTGTGTGCGACATCATCATCATGAAAAAGGTAAATGGGGTAACCATAGAGGGACCGGTAGTGTTGTGCGTACAATGGGGTCGACTGCATCACATGTATCCGGAACCTTTAGGAGTCATGTGCATACCAGGATCGTGTGCCTGAGAGACGGGGGTGAGGACAACTGGAGTATGCTGTGATGCATATTAAAAAGGTTACATGTGTCCAGTGGACATGTGTGTGAAATGGACAGCTATGTATGGGGCAAATGTTGTTCTAGGAACTGATTGTCCGTTTGTTTCCGTAGGGTGAGAGTGGGATGTGGGGGAAGGAGTGTAGGTATGCTCATGGAGGATAGGTTGGGCAGGATGACAGACAAGACAGCATACAGGGTCAGTATATGACACATGTGGGGGGATACACCTTGGACAGGGAGGGGTGTTCGGCAGTCACAAGCCCATGAGCCCCCAGATGGAAACAGTGGGAAAGAGGTCCCCAGTCATGGACAGCCACTACTGCACCAAAACAGCCACAAAGGTGGCTGTGCTGGGGGCTGTCTAGGAGGGGCAGGCTCACCCTGTAAATGTGACATTCTGCCCTCGAGCTGGCGTATCTGGCCTCAAAGCCCCTTATTGAGCCCCCTATGCACCACGTCCGGGACTGTATGACAGCGGACAAGTTCCTGTCTGGACTTGCTCCCGGGTGGGACAAGCCCCATCCTCAGTAGCAGTTCCACCAGAAGGTGGTGCAGAGCCAACAGAGGTGGAGGTCCAAGGCTGGGTCACAGATGTGCTGGTGCCTGGTGCCATGGCCAGCTGAAGTGGGACAGGAGGTTCTGCCAGGACCTCCAAACATGATGTTCCTAGATATTGTTTCCATGTGATTGGCTAAGGGAACATCACCAAAGCTGTTCCACATGCAATCAGCTAGAGGAGGAATGCAATAGGTGCAGAGGCCCTCACCTGATCATGACCATCACGTACAAAACACAAGCTGCTGATGAGCAGGTGCACAACTCCACTTCCACCAGAGAGTGTGTGGGAGGGACAGACAGAGGCAATGTATGTCAGAGAAGGGCTTGAAGACTAAGACCTAAGCATCGTCTGTCACACACCTACCAGTACAGGGGTTCAAACCGCTGTCTGACTAGCCATTAATATTACAAGTGCATGCAGTTACTCCATGTGCCACAAAGCTGACATGTTGGTGTGCTGTAAGAACATATATGTGTGCTGGTAAGTGACATTTGCAACAGAGATATAGTAGACATACATTAGGTGTAGCACACATGGCTGTTCACATGAACAGATGTCATTGTCAACACAACTACACTCTCTAAGGAACTCAGATGCATTGCCACACTTTGCCAGGCCCACAAATACACTTCCAAACTACTTAGTTTGCCACACTGCAGTAATGCACAGGTACTACATGCACCACAGGGGATATCCGGAGGTTCTATGAGCTAGGGCATGTGAACATGTCTGACATCAGTTGATATGCCAATGGGAGTTATACTGGGTGTGACTGTGGTTGGGAGCATCATACCCCACACGCAGACACAAGGTGCCAGTACTGACATGCATGTGTGCATTGTTTCATGGGTGTGTAGTGATTGGTTGTGCAAGATGGCTTTACAAGGCTGGGTGAGGGGTAATCCTTGGCATCATGCCACCCAACAATGCTGTGCAGTGTGGTACAGGGGTGTAGTATCTGCAATGTCCCACACAGATGGGTATTGTATGAACTGTCCTGTGATCCTGGTTACCACTGTGTATGGCCATTGCTTTGCAATGCATGCCATGTCTGTGTTTGATAGTCCTTGACATGGGCATTGCCTGGGATGTGCACATCCCACAATAATGTACAGTGACATGTACAAGTGTACCTGGTTTGGCTGGCACATGTTGTGTACACAGACTGTTATCCTCAGATATGCCAATACTGGCCTGGTGTGTTTATAGACAGCAGGGTGACCCTGCACCTGTATTGATAGCATGATACAGGTATTCCCTGGTGTCAGTGACATCTGCCCATACAGGGCACATGTGTAAGGCATTGTATGACCTATGTGGATCACATTTGATGGCACCAGTGCACCACATATGTTGCTGGTATCCAGTGGGGAACATAGTGAAGGCACATTGTCCACAATTATGTGCCTATTGTACTGCTGGACCGGGTGCCATTCCCTCTGCAGCCCACTGCTATCGCACCATGCCTACTATCTGTCATCAATGTGCAGGGTACTAGCAACATTGCGGGATATTCTAGGCAAGTATGTCTGTGTATGACACATGGGTTCAGAACATATTCTGGGTAATAGTAGAGTTGTATACTCTGTTCACAAGGCCTTTTGCCAGATGTAGGGGTATGGCTTGCCAACATAGTCCCTTGGCTGATTGACATCTGTATTCCTCGTGAGGTGGGCATTGTGACATATAATATGGACACCATATAGGAAAACTACAAAATCTGCTGCCCAACATGTCCAACTATAAAATCTGATCTCCAACATGTCCAGTGGTTGGACACTCACAGATACCTCCACACAGGCTCTGACTGTCAAACACACACACCTGCCATGTGTTGGAATAGAACCCCTACCTAACTAGTTTATCACACTACAGCATTATGCAGTTACAGCACACACACTATGGAGATTACTGAGTTACAGAAGTCCCAGAGGTGTATTTCTAGGTGGGTGACTTCAGCAGGATTTCCAAATGTGGTTATGTGTGCATACTCTAGAAGGCATTATTACTTTCTAAGGCAGCCAGACACACACAGTTTGCCTGTCTTAGAATAGAACCCCTACCTAATTAGTTTATCACACTACAGCAATACACAGTTACAGCAAGCACTACAGAGAACACTGGGTTATAGCACTCCCAGAGGTGTATTTCTAGGTGGGTGACATCTGCAGGCTTGCCAAAGGTGAGTGTGTAAATTGTAAAGAATGTGCATACTCTAAAAAGCATTGCTTCTTTCTCAGACAGACAGACAGACACACACACACACAGTTGGCCTGTCTTGGGATTAAAACACCTACCAAACTAGTTTATCACACTACAGCATTACGCAGTTACAGCACATACTATGGAGATTACTGGGTTACAACAGTCCCAGAGGTGTTTTCGTAGGTGGATGACATCAGCAGGATTGTCAAAGAAGGGCATTACAAGTGTACTGCGAGTTGTACATGTCTGTTACCTGCGTGTACCTGCTTGCTTACTGTCACGAAAACACATTTACACCTGCTTACACCTGCTTAAAAATGTCTTTTGAAGTCCTAATTGACAGTATCAAGACTTGTAGGTCTTAAACCCTGGACCATGCACACTGAGGTCACTGGACGTACCACTAAGCCATCTGGGTTGTATACATGTTGCATGGAGTTTATAATGCACATCTTACTACAGGTATTCCACAGTACTGAAAACAAATGGGATAGTCACTTTGTGTACATATGTACAGTACCCTTGAATGCACTATACTCCGTGAAACAGCAGACACAAGTCTACATTTGTACTACTGTTATATATATATATATATATATATATATATATATATATATATATATATATATATATATATATATATATATATATATATATATATATATATATAGATATATATGTGTGTGTGTGTGTGTGTGTGTGTGTGCACCACGGATGTGTATACACACACACACACACACACACACACACACACACACATATATATATATATATATATATATATATATATATGTATATAGATATGCATATTCACAGACACAACTATCAGCTATAGCCATATATGTGTATATATATATATATATATATATATATATATATATATATACACACACACACACATGTCTGAACACCCTTTGTGACACAGACGGGTTCCAAAAGAACTGACATGTACACAAAACAGAGGCATCACTTGTGTTATAACATTTAAATCTTAATCAGTTCCCCAGAGAAGGGATGGTTGTTGTGTATGTGGAGTTTGGGGTGGGGAATGATGGCTAATGTCATTTAGCCTGGGGATTATGGAGTTTCGGTGGGGGAATAATGGGTATGGACTTATACCCCGGTGACCACTTCCATGTCACTGATCGACAGTGGCACAGGAAAATAACATACCCAACTGTAGTTGTGCCTGACTGTGTATTCTTTACCATTCCTAACTATGTAATACTTTGTAGACACCAGTCACCACAGATGGCTACCAGAGTGTGCTAAAAGACATTGCACATGTGTATGCCTGGCTACAGGGTAGTCACACACACAACCATGCACACACTTGCCAGTATTGTGCATACACGTCTTGCCTATGTAAAGGGAACTAGTACAGTGGTATGCAGTTGGGGTATGTGCCACAGAGCACATACAATTACACTTGCTCTGATTCCACTTCTGAGTTAGGTGACATCACAGGACTGATTACTTGCAGTGGGGAGGGGGGAAGATAGAGGTTTAGCAGTTGACAAGGATAAAGGCCAGTGTAAAAGGTGGTATCTCTTTGGAATGCAGCAAAACCCACTCTCATGACAGGATGCAGGCACAAATACCCACTCAACACTTTGCTGACACACACACTCAGGCATTTGTTGTCACACACACAAATACAGCTGCCAGTGGTGTGATCAGAACTCCTGCCTATCTACAGATCACTATTACAGTACTATGCAGTTACGAGACATGCCGCAGAGATTACATATTCCAAGGTAGTCAGATGCCCTTCTAACATTGAGGACAACAACAGGGAGAGTGACAGTCATGAAGTACATAGCTGTAAACCTGTGTGTTTAAAGTAGATGTCCATTACAACCTGTATGCACAAACAAGACACATCATCTGCAGGTAGTACATAGATAGGCCTGAGAGGTATAGTTGTAGCACAACAGGAACCTGTGGAATGGACAACTACTATCACTATACAGGGTTACAGTGGGCATGCTCATACACTTAGATGCACAGGGCCGTTTGGGATGCACTATGACTACAACTACACAAGTTTATACTGGGCATGCTCATAAACTTAGTAACAAAGGGGTTGTTGGATGCACTGACTCAAATTACACAAGGTGGTAGTGGGTATGCTCATACACTTAGTAACATAGGGGCATTTGGGATGCACTCAGATTCTAACCACAGAAGGCCACAGTGTGCATGCTCATACACTTACATTTACAGAACATGTTGTAATGGACTCCTATTGTAAACACACAGGTGTACAGTTATGTACATCTTACCTGTCAGTATATATGCACATCATACTGGTTTACTACCTGATACCTGTATGTGGCCCGTAAATTATATATCTGTGACTGTGCTGTGTGATACACATGCATACATGTACATGAAGTACTGACATATATATGTTAAGTATACACAATTGTGCATATGTGGACATGACAAGACAATAGGTTAACTGGGACACACAGGCAGATGCGACCTACAGCATGTGTCACACACCTTGCTGCCCTGAAAGGTATACATCAGGGGTGTCCAACCTTTTGGCTTGCCAGGGCCGCATTGAGTGAACAGAAATTGTCTTGGGGCCGCATATAAAATATATCATATAGTTAACTCTTTCACTGCCATGGGCAACCAAAGTCGACCTCCTGGTTGTAATGTAGGTGCATTTGAACAATGAATAAATGTAATAACTGCCTAATATTTGCCTTAAAATTCTAATTTGAATTTTCTAATCTAACAGTTAACTCTAACATCTTAGTTAATATATATATATATATATATATATATATATATATATATATATATATTTTTTTTTTTTTACAAATAAACAGATATTCACTACAGCACTAGCATTTCTCACTGGGAAAACCACTCCAGCAGTCCAGCTACATAAAATGTCAACATTATCAGTCCTACAATACTATAATCCACAAAAGTAAGCCAATAAATTTGCAATAAAGTAAAGAATTCACATTACTGAATTAATAAAACATTTCTAAGTAAGCTACAAGAGGGTCTCATCGAAACAAATGACTGGTGCCAGAAACATAGCCTCAAGCTAAATGCCAAAAATACATCATCATCCCCTTTGGGAAGAATGTTGTCCCCACAAATTATCACATTAATTACAATGTTGTAAGCACGAGATCAGTCATGAGATGCTTGGGCACCCAGGTGGATAGAAACCCGACTTTTGACCACCATGTTGTCTCCATTGTACGGAAAGCTTTTTACATGGCCCACCTCATTTGTAAGAGTTATCTCATTCAGGGAGAAAGTGGTCATAACACCCCTGTATTCTTCCTTTATAAGAGCCATTACTGAGTGCAAAGCCCCTTTTGGCATGTGCCTCAGCAAAACACCCTGACAAAAGAAAGACTACAACCATTTTGGATAAAAAAGGTCACAGGACTAAGTTCACTTAGTTATCCAAACAGACTAAAAAGCTTCTTGCTTTCCTCTGTCTCTCACTGGCCCCTATAAATTTCATCATTGGCTTGCTTTCCAGGCTAAGAAAGATCCTGCCTTAAGAGACTTCCTCCACCTCAGAAATACTGGTTATACTTGAAACGCTCACTACAAAGACCACAGCCTTCATTGCAACATAAACAAGCCGCTCTGTATGGACAGGTTCTTGATACAACAACTTCATCTTCTATAAAAAGCTCCTCTTATTATCAAACAATTTAGTTCAGCAAAGCAACAACTGGATGGATAGCCATAAATGTACTCCTTGAGTAAGTAGCATAGCCTTCATCATACCGGATGAAAAATCCACATACTAAACTTTCCTAGCTGGATGGCTAAAATCTAATATTGGTTACTCAAGTCTACTTGCCCAAGAAGAGGGGCCTATTTAACTAAGAATTCCATTTACAAAAATATATTCAGTATACATATTTTCTCTCTCTTTCATACACTCACAAATGGAGCCCTACAAAAATATGCAACATTAATAATCACATGGCACACATTCACTGAATGAAATTGTCTGAAAGTAAAAATATCTGAAAAAATCATACTAGAGGTGGACTCATCCATCCAATTTCCCACCACCAAAAGGACCATCAGTAAATTAGCAAACAACTGCTCAGCAAAAAGTAAATCAATAAGAAATCCATAAACTCTCTAAGATCATACTACATACTGGAGTAAACATATAACTTCCCTCCAATCTAAAGCCATTTGACAGTCGGACATTTTAATTTGTGCAGAAGTTATTCACAGATGGACAGTTTACTGAGCTGTCACATTAGCACTCTATGCTTATGTCCGAACCAGTGAAGTATACTTGTCAATTCCAAAAGAACTAAAGTAGCTTAATAAGAAGGTTATTTGCAAGGTTACATGGCAGTTTATATTAGAAATAAGCAAAGATATCAAAAAGGCTGTTTCAGATTTATGCTGAAAAGTCTTCCAAGGTAAATACAACCTTCTGATTTAGCATGGAAGCCTACCTCTCAACCTTAGAGCAAGAAATCTGGAGAAAGAGAAAAATAAAAGTTGGACACAGGCCCAAAAATAGTTATGCATCACATACACCATTGAAACAACTGTAGCTGCAAACATTTTACATCACTTATAATCTTTCTATCCCATCATTGTCAGCTAAACATTATATGCCTCATTCAATCCTGCCTTCTTTTCCAACAAAGAAAACCATGCTTTGAAATGACAAATGCATTAAAAATAATAAATAAAACACATTGCATCCACATCCTGCAACTTCCTACCTGCAAACAACCACAGAGCTTTCACTGAATCTAGGGCTGCTTATTTCCCAGGAATGATAGCTCTCCTAACTAAGTCTAATGGGATACAATCTACCAGGATCTGGACCACCTGAAATAAATTAAATTATGGCCTGCAAATTGCAAGTGCACTTTGTTTAATTAAACTATATTTCTAAGCCCACTTACTGTATTTTTTCAGTAACATCCCAATATCCATTTCCAGGTCACTTTACAAGACATTGGCAGTGGTAGACTTGGCATCCTCCAGATCCCTACAGGACCACACTCATACTGCTAGCATTGTCCGTTAAATATAAATATCCATCCACTGAAAATGGCAAGAAGCTATGTCTTAAAAACAATCTACTTTTGGCATGCCTAGTACCCAAGTATCAAGTTTTGAAACAAAGAAACATATTCCACAGTCTGTAAGTCCCTGTCTTTAATAATCATCTACTGTTGTAGCCCTCCCAACATGCACATACACACTAAAACCCGCAACATTTAAAAAATGACATTGTGCTCACCTGATATGCTAGTATTGATGATCCACCAAAGCTATACTTATTGTTGTCCAATCTACCACTGCTTAAAACCCACCAATGACAAAACAGTACTGGGTGCTTTTTGTTTGTCAGAAAAAAACAGTACAACTTTATATGCTACAGTCCCACAAAGTCAGTCCACTACTGACCCATTAACCCTAGGCTGCTGTCTCATTCTTACTCCCTGGAACTGCATTACCTTGGATGACCAATTTTATTTCCTAAGCAAAAGACACAAATTGGAAGATGAAGCGAAAATCCATACAGTTGAGAGGTATGATTTCATATTCAATACAACACTCTCTCTGTCAGGAAAGCCACAATTTAATGAAAGTGTACTTTTAATGTACGATATATTTGTGAGCTAACTTATTTGTGTTCAGTAGTTAGATTGATCCTCATTAGCCTCTTTTTGAATGTACCTCTCTGTCTGTCTCTCTGTCATGCACACATACACACACACGCAGTCTTATTCTACTTTCACATACACAAACATTCTGCTTTCATGCATGTACTCACTCATTCACTCCCTCTGTACTTACCTATTAACACAGGGAAGTGCTGTCCCTTTCAAAGGCAATGACGGCAAATCCATACATGAGTCCGTCTTCAGTGAGAACACACATGCACTGATTCTTTGGCACAAAATAATGGCGGGTACACACAAATCCTTCTTTGGCACAAACAAATCAAAACTAGAATGGTGCTTTGGTGCATGTGCACACCAACAGAGTTATAGGTCACGGGGGTGAACAACACAAAACAAAAAAAGTGTTTTGGGGCATGTATACATTGATGTTGCAGTTAGAGGTTGAGGGCCGCATGGAAGAGCTCTGAGGGCCGCATGCGGCCCATGGGCCGCAAGTTGGACACATCTGGTATACATTGATAGCAGGTTGTGGACAGTGGCATTATACGTGGGACAGTGGCATGTGCAAGCCAAATGTGTGAGCCACATTGTGTAATGGCATTGAGGTGCTGGTGTCAAGATGACCTCTCCCAGCTGTGTTAGTAGTTGTCATTATTAGCAGGACTGCTACCCTAAGTATGTCTCATATTGGTCATATACACAATTTCTGCTGCTGTCACCTTACATGAGGCATTTGCTACCAAGCACATTACTGCCACTCACAGTGATGTCATGGTATGAGTGGCAACTGCTAGACCAAAACAATGAGCCAATGTCCTGCTGTTATTATGAGGTTGTCCAGTGTCTGTCATTCCGGGCTGTCATGACTGAATGACAAGACTTCAACACAGTGCACATGCATCCATGTTTCACGTGTCTGTGTGGATAATACCTAGGTCGCATTTACCCCTATAGCTGCATTCCAAGGCAAATGTCCTACACACAGAAGTAACACCCTGACACCTACAAGACAATTGCATTGGATGCTTATGCTAACCAGTGCTAGATGTGTGGCTTTAGTAATCTATTTGCTCAATTTAGAACCTACAATGGGGACTACTGACATCTGTGCAGTGAGGAACACCTGGCTGAAGGCTCTGTAGTGCACGATTATACTACCACCATATAACTCGGACCAGACATGTGGGCCATAACAATGGTATGGACCATTCTAGGTGGTGTTGTCCACATATTCATAAAGGCTACTCACATGTAAAGACCACTACTCTGACATAACTCATCACAGATGAGTCAGGTACAGGTGACAGTGGAAAACACTGCATTATAGGTTGTATCCTCATATACATCCACCACCTTGTCCCCAGTCTACAAACACACATTCATTTGTGGTATGACATAGTATGGTAGACCACCAGATAACCTTCGATTGGTGGACTGTACCTAGGCCTACATCAACTGTGCAAAGTACCCATGTACAGACACAGCTGCATAATGTGCTATGCAATGCAATAATACCACTGTTTTTAACCAGCTCAGTTGTAAACATACCAGGGTCCCTCAGATGTTCTCAGCATTAACACAGTCGACTGTTGCTGTACACCAGTAAACAACACCCTCATGGTTCGATATGACCTAACTGTACCTGCCCTTGATATGTACATCCCACATTCATACAACATAAATTACATTACCATAGCTTTCATTATCCTTTCTACATACAGGTGACTACAGTCATTACACACATGCACATGGCAGATCGCATGCTAACAGTATATAAGGTTTGATATCTATGTCAACAGAGGTAATATTCTCTCTCTACTGGTCACCCATGACACCTATCATATCATACAACACCCCATGTGGCATGTATGCCATTAGACATGTCCACCTAATGCAATGCTTACAAACATACCCAAATAACAGGATCATAGGACCTACACAAGGCCTGTATTGACAGACTCAGGGAAATTCAGCTCTGCTCTGTATGTTCCCGAGTAGTCACAGGTGATATGTTCATGACATGTACAGCCATGTGTGGCCACAGCTCCTACATATACCCCATGTCAACAATTGCAAGCCATGCATGCTGTGTGCTGTCTGGACCTTAGCCTTAGTACCACAATAGCCAGTACATGCTGGGGTGAGATGTTTCTAAGCCACAGATCTTGCACATGCTTGAATGAGTGTACTGCCTAGCCTAACAGAGCACATTGCTGGCAGTCTTCCAGTAAACATGATGTGTGTGTGGCAAATATGATGTGCTCACTGTTGACCATTACAGTGAACTGGCTTTACCATGGCACTGTCAAGTAACAGTTCGTAGGATCATGACATGGAATAATGCTGTGTGTCTCTTGCTGATATGTGCTGTTTGTCATATATGTACACTTAGCTACTCGTTGAAGGTGGTTGTGTCCTACCAGTGCATGAATACAACATCCATTATGGTGTAATGCTCGGCTATGTTTCACACATGGCGTGGGGAAGGTGTGGAATGTATCCTTTTGACCTGCTAGCGCACTTACTGATGTAGACCGCATATGTGTACATGTATTGATGTTTGTGTAGATTCCATGTGTGTA
>NC_056725.1:1519439192-1519524192 GCF_019279795.1 Protopterus annectens | reverse complement strand
AGCACAGACATTCTATGCTCAAGGATTGACATGCCATGGTCAATGACTCCCATCATGTCACCCAATCGTCTATCCAAAACATCTGCAAGATGATAGTGAGCATTTGCAAGTGCCTGGATGTTGTCAGTTAATGAATGGACAGCAGCCCTCTGAAGCCTCAGACTGTCTCTGTTGTGCCATTCAGCACATGCCTGTGCCTCCAATACAGCCCAAAATGTGCATCCGGTGACTCCAGCTGATGTACTTTGTCTTGCAAGGGCATGTTGGCCAGTGGTCCTCCTATGAGCAGTGCTGGGCACATGTCTGTGTCAGACATCACCAGTCAGTTGACTGGGATCACGGTGTGCAGGCACACCTTCTATAGTCTCCACGCTTCCCTGTTCCATGCTACCACCCGCCAACTGTCCTTCCTCTATGGCAGGTGGTGATGGGGTATGTGTAGGCAGGGGAACTGTGCACAAGGATGAGGGGGGTACAGGTGGAATGGCAACCATTGGCACAGATTCATCCCCTGACAACCCTGCCTGTGCCTCAATCATACTATCATCACTGCTAGAGTCTGTGGTGACACTAACATCAGGTGCACCACAGGAGGGCAACACACCTACATCAACATCTATGAGGGGAAGACAAGAACTGTACATTACAAGTTATACCAGACACACACACGCACACATGCACACACGCACACACGCACACACACACACACACACACACACACACACACACACACACACACACACACACACACACACACACGTTACATGCAGGTGATATGGCAGATGCCATTCAGCTTAGACAATTATAGTGGTAATTATCATACATCCCTGAGTTGCACACAATAGCATGCATGTGTTATAGCAGACGGCATGCACCATACACAATTATAGTGGTGGTTAGCATACATACCTGTATTGCACAATTTGTGTTAGTAGCCTATGTCCCATACCTGCAACACAATGCCTGAAGTTTGCACCATTGCACTGCACTGCCATGGTGTGTGCAACATGCACCACATGTTAACAGACCATCACTGACCTTTGTACATCTGCCACTGATGCTTTGTGTTGGCCACCTTCCCTATGTGTGAGGACATGAGTAGAAGGGTATGTCAACTGCATATTATGTTTTCCTGAGCCCTAGCTTGCATATCTCCCCCAAAGCAGTGCATGTCTGTTCAACATTATTCCGCCTACCCCTGAGCTGAGTCCACAGACATTGTGCATGTGGCTGTACACACATGTTTGACATGGCTGTCCCTACTTTGCAATGGTGCCACAGACCAGCTCAGGTTTACAGTACACCGGCCTGATGTGTGGTGTATGACCTTGCCAGTCACATGTAGTATGACATGTCTTCTGCTGACATGTTGAATGACATGCATACATGTGTAACACGATGGTGTCCTTTCCAATCTACAGTACGATAATGGTGTCCCAATGTAGGGACGTGTTATACTAACATGGGCCTTCAGCTGACGCAATGTTGTCTGTCAGCCCTACAAATATGCAGTGACATACTGCTCATTGAGCTGATGTGCATAGCCATAGCAGGGCATCATGTGGCTTCACAATTGCTATACAGTGTGAGCTACTGACACAGTTTATAGCCATGACTATGTTCACATACTATACATATCTAATGTGGAATGTGACCCACGTCACTGAGGTGTATACACACTAAACCCTAATATGGAATGTGTGACACAGGTCATAGAAGGGTATACGGATGACACCCCTGCACATCTGCAACCATATTACTGATGCCTGGCAACTATGCCCACACATGGCTAACTTAGCAGTACTCTATGTCCCACATGCCATCTGTGTACCTCACACATATGAGGAGCAGGCATGACAGTGATGTCTGACACCAGCAAGGTGAATGTACTGTATCTGTGGCCTGATGTGGTTGTATGTGTATGTTGTGCAAAACATGGATGTATTTGGATACTGTATAGGTGAATGCTTTCATGTCGTGACACACTCAAGATGTTCAAAACATGTTATGTGGTGGTTTCATGTTATGCCTACACAAGCTGTGCACAGGCCTGTATGAAGTTTAGTGTTTTACATCTACAATATCACCATTACACAAAGGCCATAGTTTTAGTGTGTCGAGCCAATGTACAACAGAGTGTACACACATGTAAATCACTTCTACTGTGTGTGTTGCTTCATATCTCTGGCCATCCTCCATGGCCATGTGTACACATGTTCTGTCCAATGCTTGTGATGGCCATTTTATTTCACATGTAAGTGTTATCCCATATGACATACACCCATATATGTCATATGCTCCACTGAGGACAGGGTTATGCAGACAAAGGGTGGTATGTATGGGATGTGAGACATCATGTTTTGCAGGATAGTTGAGCAGTGTTGCAGTCAGCCCAGTACATGCCATGGACATGTCAGATAGCACATGACATTGTGTGGTATTCATAGCAAGGGTATAATCCACAAGGGTGTATCCTGTGGACTGGTCATAGTTCAGCTCCAACACATTTAGAGTGTGTGCACACATATGCTCTCTGTACAGTACTGTTTGTATTCCCAACATGTGTAATGCTGATATGTAGTACCTGTCCCTACAGTGAAACACACCTCCACCATTGTATTCACAGTTGTCCACACATCTGGCAATGACAGTTTGGAAGGTTTAGTGTAGGTGTTTCATATAGTCTTCAATTGTTTCACATGGGTCACCACTGTGATGCATTGCAGGTCTGACTAGTGTCTATTAACAGGACCAACATACATTATGTGTACGTGTGTTATGGCAGATGGCATGCAATTAATATGATCTGTGCATTATCAAGCCTGGTAAATAATAACAATCTCACCTGACACAGGCTGCTGTTGCTGCAAAATGCCAGCTGTACCTAAACAGGAGTGTCACAGATGTAAGATCATTATCCACACCTGTGTGTTAGCTACAGGGTGCAATGTCCATGTTAGCACATAAGCCAGTGCAATACACTATACTATGGAGTATGCACATCTGTGCATACATAGAGTAGCAGACTATAGTATGTGGCATGTGTGCATACATGCCTTGCCTATGATGTTACATTACATATTGTACAGTAACACATGTAACTATGTGAAACATAGTTGTGTTATGTGTGCAGTACTGACTTACCAGGCAACTCCAGGCTCGGTGGTTGAAAGACACACACCTCCACATTATCAGCTAAAGCTTGTGGATGGAGGTCCACAGGTGTCCCCAGGTTGGCCAGTAGCTCCTCGGTATGTGTGAGTGGGGGCTGGGTGAGTGGCCCCTCCCACCTGTTGCACCTTGTTCCCTGGCGATTGCATTAGCATGCTCTTTCGCTCATATTATGAGGTCAGTGCAGTGTTGGCGCACCTGTTGATAGGTGTGATTATGACCGCCAACATCATTTTCCCTCCTGTAGAGTTCCTCCCACAGGGCATCCCGCTGCTGTGCATCCTGCGGCACATGGCTGAAGAGCGTTGTATGGTTGTCAATGAGGTATGGGACGAGGACCTCATCCTCCAAGCGGGTGTACGCTGGCAGCCTGATACATGGCATACCTGGAAGACATAATGATGGAGACAGGTCAGAGTAACTCACAGGGAAGTACAGAAGTACAGCTGAACATACCAGTGTATCACATTTATTAAGATTACAAATAAGTTTTTGCAAATCTACATGACACTAACACCACTGACATGTATAAGTCACACACATTTGACACTTACTGGTGATGTGATGTTATCACCATATATGTGTGTGTCATGTGATGACATTGCTCATACTCCATGTGGATGTTGTCTTGACGTGGGCATGTCTGTTTGCCTGTACTGATGTCTTTACCTATCAGCATATGCCTGGATGTGTTCACATTAATGCAATTGACTTTAATGCTGTGTATATGTCACATATATAGTCATAGATGGCTGTTAGGGACATGACCTGTGACCCTGCAGTCTTGCAAGCATGTATGTGTTTTGCCATATACATCTACATGGCACTGTACAGCTGTGTATCATCCTGCCATGTATTGCCTGTGTTGCACATGTGTAACACATGGGACAATAGCTAGCCCGATGGTATTTGCAGTGTTGGATATCAACTATAGCATGTATGGTCATAGTGATCTAGTAGGCTATATGCCCTGGGCCATTTATGAGCCTAGGTAGACA
Organism: Protopterus annectens; assembly: GCF_019279795.1. Taxonomy (NCBI): domain Eukaryota; kingdom Metazoa; phylum Chordata; order Ceratodontiformes; family Protopteridae; genus Protopterus; species Protopterus annectens. The sequence continues at coordinate 1,519,520,023 of NC_056725.1, read as the reverse complement.
GGTTACCTAGCTGTAGGCAACAAACAGGTAAGTTTCAGAGGCCAGTTCAAGCAGTGCCACAGAACTGATCCACAGGGTTACTGATATATTTGGCATGCGGTCATCACACCATGTCACAGAGAGTGGCGATGTGCAGCTTCACTAGACAGGGATGCATAGTATGGCAAGAGTATGTTAAGTGTATGGGATAGAGATCTGTCAGGCATGTTTTGATCTTTGTACTAGAAGGGTGGATGTCCATGAAATATGTGTTTAGTTGGGATCAGGATGTGTTAAGTGTAGCATGTCCAACATCTCTGGGTTGGACACGGCTTTATTCAGGGTAGGCTGCATGCTGCATAGTGCAGCTAGGGATTGGGAAGGGCAGTGTAGGCCATCTACACATGGGCAATAACCCTTAAGGGAAATATATGATCTATTATGGGTCACATGAGTGTTGAGTATGGCTGAGCAATTATCTCTATATTCCTGGATGGCATCCTGTCATGATTATGGGTGCCACATATGACCACCTGACTGGTGTGGTGAAGTAAATATCAAAGGAAAGACTACTGTCCAGTTGCATCTCATATACACACACAGTTGCCATTATGTTGACCACTGCCTAGGTGGAAGTTCATGGGTACAGGATTTTTAACATAGGGGATGACAATGCAATACTTAGCTGTCAGATTATGGCCATACATCACACACCACACATCTGACACACAAAGGCCCTTCTGTATTGAGTCAACTATTGCTCCTAGTTCATAGTTATTTGCAAACATCAATAGGCTCATGCCTTCTGTGTTATTCTGTGTGGTATAGATAACAAAGAGGAGGAGTACCAGGAATGAACCCTGTATTACTGTGGCTGGCACTGATTTAATGAGCGTGTATTAGTCAGACACCTTCTGTAGTGTTGATTCTGCCAATAGTCCAATTGCCAACCACTCCTGTGACATAGGAATATACACTTAGTTTACTGAGTGTAGCTGGAACACAGTATGGGTGATGGTGTCCTACGACCTGGCAAGGTCATGATATGCAGTGTAAATCAACCCTACTGTCATCTACATCTGTACTCAGTACATCAAATATGTTGATCATGTTTCATGGCCTTACAAACCAGACTCAGCAGGGTAGTTGTGCACTATTTCCCATTATCAATGGTGTCTCCCTCTTTGTGGGGTGTGATAACTGTTGCTGTACACAATTCGGTGTGTACACAGCCTGACATGGAGCTATGGTTAAACATGATGTGTATGTGGATAGCTGATTGTTCTTACATTTGTGTAGGATACACCCTGAGATGTTGACAGGTCCCATGAAAGCTGTATGTATGGCTTTAGAGAGTGCAGCTTGTACCTGTATAGTTATTACAAGGGCCCTGTACTGTACATGGATATATTACTAAGTGTACCTGTTGTGGGGTGGGAGTGGGTTTAGGTTCTTCAAGACCCTATCTGGATGAACAGGTGCTATTTATATAGGTGAAGTACTTCCCATGCCATAGTGCTGTGCACGGCAGGTCTTGTCGTTGCCATTACGATTAATGACACAGCTATAGAATGCTCTGTGCTTGGCCTCATAATATGTGGCTGATTAGTTCCACAGTAGCTTTGTGTGGTTTTATATGGTGTATCTGCATCTTACTGAGGCTGACCAGGGATCACCTACACTCATGTGTGTTCACTCTTGCAACAGTTACTACCTTCTGTGGTACAGTTTAAAGCATGGTACCACCAGTTTGCCTTCTTGTTTGTGTTTGATTGAATCCTGGTTCTGTTTCAATGGCACAATCACTGCATGTATGTGACTGCTTAAGGTTCATTTGTGTAGGATTCAGCATTTGCACATGCATTGTCCATCTGCATGGGTGCCATGACACTCCCCACTCTGCTTTTAGGAAACATAGCAATCGCATTGGAGACTGATTATGTGTAGCATACTGTTAGCCCTGTTTGTGTGACTACTGTGATCTAGGTCATTGGGGTTGATGGAATCTAACATGCATTGAGCGCAGGTGTTGGTACATGAGGAGTCTTCCCAGTTCATAATGGAATAGCTGAGAGTAGCCATTATTATGATTTTCTGTCTCAGACCTAATCTTCCCCATTACAGCACATTATGACAGTTGGAAAATCTGCAGCATGGTGGGTGATCTGTCACAAGGTGCAATTTGAATTCCACTTTGCTCAGCATAATGCATCTGAAGTTATGCAAGCGCAACTAGCATGGGGGTGTACATATCCTTCAGGAATATGGACACACCTGCGGCCCGTGTGTTTCAATAAAGGATAATGGGCAAGAAGTGAGGTATGTGCTATAACATGGTCATGCAGGTGTGCTCTCCAGAGCGATGAAACATATTTTAGCCACTGCGCAAATATGTTCTCCATGTTAGGGATTGACATATGTGTGCCCATATAGTGTTTCTGACATGTATCATTGTGTAGTGAGAACCACAGTTTATTGCTTGGCTGTCCCTGTAACAGCAGTGGACCTTCACTTGGACTGTTCATGACGAATGCATTATATGGGAAGCATGAGCCCTAGGCAGTATCCAGATTCCCAGGGGTGACAGGTGCAGGCCCTGTTTGGCAAAACATCATGGTCTGTCAACCATGTTATCCTAGGCAGACAGATACTGGATACCCTTTGACTTGCACCACTACACTAGACAATTGTGGAATACAATCCTTTTGTCCCTGTACTGCAGTATCATTTTGTCCAATGGCAGAATGCTACCCAGGTCTTGGGACATACCTGCACGGGCTACAAGACCTGACAGTTCCTACATGTTTTTCCATGCAGTCCAGGCTACTGCATCATAGGTCCTGCACAACAACATGGAATATGCCAGAGCCATGTGTATAGTTCAAAAGGTGGTCTGAGTGTATGGGTATGTGGCTAATCATGGCAGACAGGCAGCTGACAGTTTGTATGCCCACGTATAGGTTGGTGTGCAACATAGTGCAAGAGTTTGCGTTCACAAATGAGTACTGTTGGGCATGTTTCCAGCCACATGTTCTGAGGTGTGGCACAATTATGCAAACTATGTCATACAGTTTGTGTATTTCGTTGTCTGTCTCTTCTAGCTTGGGAGGTCACTTGTTTGGCCAGATACTTAGAGGCATCTGTGAATATGTGTGATTTATGGTAGTGTGTTTGGGTGTCCTTACTGTGTTCTGGTAAGGGTATGTGTTGGTTGTGATGATGAGATGCATCTGTTAACCTACACCTCATGACTGTCCAGTCCAGTCATGGCTGTAAACTGGGCTGCCTTCCAGCTTACCCCTGTAGCTGCATCCCAAACAATGTGTGGGGCGTGGTGTTAGGTGGGTTTGGCAGTGTACATGGCATGAGATTACATTACCCCAGGATGGCCACATACACAAAGCTGACATTAGTGAACACCAGTAACTGACTAGTGGACATGCCTGTATGAGCATTCAGTACTACAAGTACCAAGTACTGTATTTAGTTTACTTATTGCTTATGAAGATGTTTTAGACAGTAATGCTCACATGTAAATATTTGTGATTTGTTGTTACAACACTGGCTATTATAGAAAACATTGTAGCTACCTTTAGCAGCAGTCCTCCTCTGAGGAGCACATCACATCCTGTTAGTTGATTACAGATGATGCAAGTGTCTACAGGTCTGTTTCCTTTGCTGGGTATATACTCACATATCTACCAGGACCATGAACTCTGTTGGGCACAGACACCCACTCTCCAAACAAAGTCATGTATCAATAGACTCTGATGCCACTATCAACATGATCAGGATATAATCAGATAGTGTAAGCCATCACCTATGAAGCGGCTATTACACACGAGCAGCTGTCTCCTACATCTTACACTCCTACTGCAGATGCTACATTGGAGTTAAAGATGATATGCAACCTGTTTCATTACCAGTGCTGTGCACTACCTTACATACAGTATGTGCAAGTGGCTGTTAGGTTGGCGATGAGAGGTTGGGCTACACAAACCTGGTAGTTCAACCAATGTGTCTGCACTCTCAATATCCACTCTATGTAGGTGTGCACATAACCATATGGCCCAGCCCTATAACAAGGGTCACTACACATTTGCATAACATTCACATATGCACAGCTGTTATTGCTTGCAAACAATACTAGACAGGTCCAGCCCTGTAAAAAGGGTCACTACACATTTGCATAACATGTACACATACACAGCTGTTATTGTTTGCAAATGATACTAGAGAGGTCCAGCCCTGTAAAAATGGTCATTACACATTTGCATAACATGTACACATGTACAGCTGCTATTGCTTGCAAACGATACTAGAGAGGTCCAGCCATGTAACAAGGGCCACTACACATTTGCATAACCTGTACACATGCACAGCTGTTATTGCTTGCAAACAATACTAGAGAGGTCCAGCCCTGTAACAAGAGTCACTACACATTTGCATAACATGTACACATGCACAGCTGTTATTGCTTGCAAACAATACTAGAGAGGTGGATATTACATGTGTTATGTGCATGGATAGTTACCTAGCTCTACCAATTATCTTTGCTATCATGCTGCTAAACTGTCAGATGAATACAAATGATATGTATCCTGTTATTGAGTATTGTAATTGCCAATAGACATAACTACTGTTTGCATAACATAACAGAACTGCTATGTAAAATGGAATACAGATCTGTCTAAAATACTGTACATTGCACAGTTATTGGCACAATATCCCACAATGCACACCATATTTTCATGGTAAGCCCACCTTTGACATGTTCATTTTACTTATACACCCATACTTATGTTGACTGTTACAATATATCGACATATACTATCCCCTGTTATAGCACATACTTGTTCGACCAGTTCTGACACTGACAGTGGCTGGAAGCAAATTGGTGAGTTCCAAGCCCATATCATCCCTTGTGGTGTATGCGGAGTTTGCCTTGTGAACTACAGCAGTACACACATAGAATACTACAAGCATTACTACTGCTCAATAATACATCGCTACAAAATAGCTATTTCCACTATATGCATTGATTGCACTGTAATTCTTACAGAACAGGTACTACATATACAGACATACTACATGTTATACATACCTTCTTAGTAACTGGAGGTGTTATTGACTAGTATAATACTCATTTTTGGTTCATCTTTCAGTGTTTTGTACTGTCCTACAGGTAGATACAGATGGTTTGAATGTGTGACAAGGCAACCTTTTATAGTTACAGATCAGTAACATGTGCTATCCCGATAACCAATTGGTGTTCCTAAGTAGCTAAGTACATGCACATCAGCTGCACTGCTACTGCCTTAGCCAATACCATGGCAACAGTGGAGTATAATTGAGTACTCCACTTGGGCATTGTCCCTTTGCCTTACTTGTGAGGAAGACAGCGTGGAAGTGTTGTTTGGAATCTATTGCAACAGCTGTATGGAGATGAACAGTAATATATTGTGTGTAATGCCTAGAGGATTTGGTCTAAATGTGAGTACTGCTGTTACATTTCTGAACATTGCTACTTGTTTAGGGTTTGTCTGTACCAATACTTCTGCATATGTTTCAGTCTGGCCAGGTTGTTTGACCAGCTCAAGGCTGCATAGCCATGCATATAATGTTAGGGGGTTTACAGTGTGCTTACCAGACATATTTAGTTTGGTATTACTGTGTATCATACTGTGCTGATAATCAGTACTCAGTAACACTTCCTGGTGTAAGAACCTTTCAACCCTCTGAAACGGGATTAGTTCATACACAGCCTGTTAAATCAGCAGCTGTTCAATATTATAACAGCAACTATTTCACATAGGGCCATGATAGTGTGTCTGTGTCCAGGTATGTTAAGGTTTCAGCAGATGTTGTACAGTAGTTGAATAATTGGTTATGGTATGACAGTATGTATCGCTGTAATTATTTTGGTTGTGGGGGTAGATGGTGGGTGTACATAGCACATGTAGGTATGTAGGAACCCCTTTTAAACAACATTTATATGTGTGTGCATGTTCATTCCCTATGTGAACATCTATCCCTTAGTGGACTAATACTATGGTAATTGCAGGCTGATTTATTAAGGCACTGTTAAATGCTTCCTGCATAGCATGCAGGTACTGTTAGTCTTTAAATCCTTTTGGCAATACATCGGAATATAATAAGGTTTTGCAAAATGAATGATATTTGCAGTCACTGCAGTTGTGTTGGTGACTGTGCCCATAGAACATATTTATAATAGTGTATTGGCATATACTCTACATATGTTATGTACATATTGTTTGGGGTGGGCGGAATGTGTGATTGCTATGGTCCATCTTATACTCAGATATGAACACTTTGTATGCTGTCTACACACATCTATGTATTTGTGTATACATATAGGTCTATATATGAGCATACACCTTTCACTGGGTACATGGCGGGTGGTCCTATTTCAACACTTTCCTCCCTTTTGTGTTTTAACCTGTCTGCATTCACAACTGGGCTAGGTATATCCTAGGAAGTTTAGTGTTAGGTTACTCTGAGGATGGAGTACATGGTTGTGGGTTCTAATCATGGAAGGTATTATTATTTTACATCTCAGAGTAGGCACTGGTAGGGAAAGAGTGAATAACACACATTTACACAGTTGTAAGCAGGTTTGCTCGTGGTCTGCATGACATTAAGCAAAGATTAAACCTGCAAAGCACTTCCCCGTTTACCGTGTTTCAGCACCGCTTACCATCGCACAAACCTGTGGAAACCTGATTACAACTGCTGAAGAGTGCTTTAATCCACCTGCATCCAAAAGCCCTTATTCTGGCCCTCAAAATAACTTAACAGCCATTGCAGGTCTTGAACCCGGGACCATGAACACCACAGTCACTAACTTTACCACAAAGGCATCTGAGATATGTACAAATGTTATGGTGTTTAGAATATACATTTTACTACAGGCATTCCTCACTACTGAAAACAAATGTGACAGTCAGTTGGTGTACATATGTATGATACATGTTAATTTTCATATGTTTGTGAAATTAGGTGTTGCAATGTGACATGACAGGGTGTATTATGAGTGAGAAAGGTTTTTGTTTTGTGTCCTTTTTATATTGCCCCCATACTCCATGTATACCCCTCCAGTTCACTTATTGAACATCTGACCCAGGCCCTCCTTTATGCATGATTTCATTACCCATCATTCCTCCCCCACCCCAGTCTTCACATACACAACAACCATCCCTTCTATGTTGAATTAGGTTAATATTAATAGTTATAATACCAGAGCTGCATGTGTTTTGTGTACACTCCAATTCCTTTGGAGTGCTTCTGTGTCACAAAGTGTGTTCATAGATGTTTATATATATGGCTATTGATGTAACTGTATAATATATACATATATATATATATCTATATATATATATATATATATATATATATATATATATATATATATAGACATATATATATATATATATATATATATATATATATATATATATATATATATATATATATATATATATATATATATATATATATATATATATATATATATATATATATATATATATATATATATATATATATATATATATATATATATATATATATATATATATATATATATATATATATATATATATATATATATATATATATATATATATATATTTCATATTAATTTGTAACAGTAATACATATGTAGACTGGAATGTGTTGGTTCCCAAACTACAGTACATTACAATGTACTGTGCATATGTACACAAAGTGACTGTCCCATTTGTCATCATTACAGTGGAAAGAATATGGTATAAAGTGTAGTCTCAAGACTGTGAAACATGTATACACCTCAGATGACTTAGTGGTAAGTCCCATGATTATAGTGTGCATGATCCAGGGTTCAACACCTGCAATGCTTTACAAATGTTTTTTAATCCAGACTAAGGCTCATTTAAGCAGTTGTAAGCATGTTTAAAAGTGTCTGTGTGACATTATAGCAGTGGTTAAACACAGTTAAACAAACTTTGTAACATATAACCTGTGCTCACAAACATGGCCACATCCGCTAACTACTCTGGATATATACATGTCAGTAAAGTAACATCTCACTATGTGCTGACATAACATTACCTTCTCAGTTGACTGTACTCTCTAGCACACATGGGTTTATATGGGTGTTTTGAATGTTTACTATACAGACGATTACTACCTATATATGCAAGTTGTGGTTAATATATACTTTTGAACATGATATACATCGCTGCCTTTATCGGGATTGGGACCTCGAATGCACAGATACTATGTAGATGCTGTAACCATTACACTGTTGACTTTAACGTTGCTTCCACCTATTTCCTGTTTAGATGATTTCTATGTTTAAGCTCGGCTAAGCTTGAGGCTGAGGCCTCCAAACCCACTGAGCTTCACTTACTCTTGAAATAACAACATATAACAAATGTACTGTGAGACAATACATTACATTCCTAACTACATTAGGCATAGCCCCTCACTGACACACTTCAAGGGAAACCTTGTTATGTGAATGGGTAAAAGAATATGCACCCCTGGGATCATGTGTACCAGAACCATATAGCCAGTGGGTGGGGAAACCTGTCCAGTTTGATAGCTGTGAGACCTCTTGGGGAAATTGAATGGTGTTGAATTGTCACATTAGCATGTCCTCTTTAGATCACTAAGTGCCCCTATCACCCTCCACAACTCCAGTCTTCAACAGCTTCCAGCAACTCTGCCTGGAATTGCTTCATTGGCTATGCTTGACAGAGGCTCAGTTACTTCATCAATGGTGCGAAGAAAGCCAACACACTGTAGATATGCTTATAATTGCCCTTGGGCAGATAGGTAGTAGGCTATCTGTGAACCTCTAAAGTGCAGGCCATCACAGCCATAATATGTGAATAAACAGACCTTCAGATCACAATATACAGTGAGAAATTACCATGTAGTCAGGAAACAGTTAAGTACAACAAGAACATACAGAACACTGATACTTAGTCACTCCAAAAGCCTATCTTGGAAGCTAGAAGACTTGCATAAGTTTAAGGCTTTCTATTGCTTACCAGTAGGTTACCTACAGGAGAGATGAAAAACAAACACAGATGGGGAGCATGCATGTAACAATACCATACCGGCCTATGTGTCAGCCTTAGGCTTTGGAATACTAGCCAAGGCTATTGGCACCCCCATGGTGCCTTATTTAGGAGAGTCTCAAAGTTGAATACCAGCTCCATAAACAGCACAATAGCAGAATCAATGAGGGTTATGCTACTCAACATGAGAGGTTGTGATCACAACATGTATGCACTCACAACACTCCTCAGGATGGACAACATCAACATCTGTGCAGTAACTGAGATCTGTCTTAAGAATCCTGAGAGCACACCAGCACTACCAGACTACAACCCATACCACACATTTCAGCCATAGAACATGAACTGACACAGACATGGAGGGATAACTACACCTCCACGTTAGTTGGGCAGCATGATACCTCTGAGATCATTCATGTGCAGCTAACATCAGCCACAACTGCAATGTAAACTGTGGCCTGCTACGGATCATCCTCCATGACCCAGGACTACCACTCCACCTACCTGGTGACAGTGGAGAACATGACAGTCCTAATGCACACCCTGGCATTGGTCGATGTCAACTACCATACCATTAACTGGGAAACCTACTCCAGTACTCACTTCAAGGCCCAGTGCTTCCTGGAATTTATCACCTCATATGCCCTGTATCAGGTGGTAACCTTCCTAATGAGGGGTGGAAATATACTTAACGTGGTCATCACCAACATGGGCAACAGGTGCACCACAGCAGAGATTAACCAGTCACTGCTTAGATCTCACCATGAACTATTCACTGTTTCCACACCCAAGCATCTCCCCCACCCACAGATACCACAGTGTATACCTTTCCTACAAATACATTTACACTATTAGTGACAGGGTGGGGGGGATTCACAGCCCCCACACTAAGGGGAAACATTGCTCAAGATACAGACAGATTTACAAATGCAGTCTATAAGCACCTACACAGATGTATGGATCATGCCATCACTGGTAAACCAGAACTAACGCCTCCTAGACAAGGACACCAGTCTGGTGGACCTCTGCAATAAACAGGCTATACTACAGAATTAGGACAGTGTCCCAGACAAACAGCAGATCCCACAAAGGGCAGACATCTGTGACCACTATTAGCATGATACATAGGTCCCTCATGACATCATCCAAGGATAACATTAGCAGGATAATACGCAAGGATTCGAATGATAACCACAAAGCCTTCTTTGGCTAAGTCAAGGATCTAAGTGGTAACACACAGATTTGCACTGTGCCAGTGAAATATAGCACAAAATATGCTGACCATACTGATGTCGCCAACATCCTTGCAGATACATTCAGTGCATACTTCACCCCTTAAAGAGCCCACAACACTACCCAAAAGTTACAGTATCCCACACATCAGTGACACACAGGTAGAAACGGCCCTCTCTAACAGCAGAACACAATGTCAATGGAGGCAGATGTTGTCCCAGACTGCATCTTGCAAACTGTACAAGACAACCTGACCCCCCACCTAATTAAGCTTTCGAACCTCAGCCTCTCCACAGGCTACATGCCCATACAATGGCGCGTGGCAATGGTTATTTCACTCCATCAAGGTGGAATCACACCTGACCATGGTAACTGCCACCGCATTAGCCTGACAAGCCTGGTCTGTAATGGTATGGATCGCATCCTCATGGCACTCATTAACAAAAACATTGGTAACCTCTGAACACGTGACCCAATCCAGTTCAACTTGGTTGAGTGCAGTTCATGCCTACTTAACGTGTTTGACATCTTACATACAGTCACAAAGACGTTAGATGATGGGGGAGGTGGTTCACACATACTACCTGGATCTCGCCAAGGCTTTTGACACCATGTTCCACTCAGGTATTATTGCTAAACACACCAGCCTGTACATACACCCAGACATCACAGGTTTGGTTGTCAATGGGCTTACACACAGAACCCACATGGTATGACTAGCAGTCTCCAGGTCCAACTCTTGACCAGTCATAACTGGTGTCCCACAGGACTCAGTCCTGGGAGCCCTACTGTTTGGCATATACTTCTCAGAGGTACAGGCAAACACAGGTGGACTACGGCAGACCATGTTTGTCAATGACTGCGAACTGGGAGACATGATTGATAGTCCAGCTGACACAGACATCCGTCAAGGGTCCTCACAGAGACCATCACATGGTGTCAACATCATGGCCTCCAGCCAAGTGCCACTAACTGCATGGTCATTCCATTGTGGAATATTAAGCACCCACATATTAACACATAAGTGGCAGCCACTTTAATATGGATGAGGTAATGGGGTATCTGAGGACTAAGGTAGATAGAGATCTCCCCTTTGACAATCATATCTCCACAGTAGTTAGGACATTCTTCCATGTAGGCCATCTGATTACTAAAGGATTCCCATCTAGACATACTGGGGTTATAGTACCCCTTTACGCATCACTCATCAGTCCCATCATAGGGCATAATAACCCATTTGGGATGTACCTCATAAGACACTTCCAACAGCTGGGAAGTCCATGAATGTAACTCGCCAAGGGGAATACTGGCCTTCAACATATGGCCTATGCAGCCAGACTGAATAAACTCCTGCTTTACTCAGTGGAATCTCATTTACCCAGAGATGATATCTGCTGGCCAACACAGCCATGATGAACTCAGGCTTAATGGATAAGCTCCACCTATGGGAATCCATGTCACGGTGACCCACACACTGTAGTGAGCTGAACCTTGCCACAACAATAACTAGAAGATGCTGGAGGGAAAGATTCCTGTCACAGACACTCCCCATACTTTGGAGCAACATCCCTAACTACATTATACAGAACCCCTCACTAATACTCTGCAAGAGAAACCTTGAAGAGTGGATGGGGAACAGTAGATGCACCCCAGGGATCCCCTTATTGGCTCTGCTCCATAGAGGGACTGTTAATTAATCAATGGGGTGGCAAAAGCTGACTCATTTTGGCTGGGCTTATGAATGGCCTCTGGCAGTTGGCCAAGTACCTACCTGTAAATCTATACATACAGTATCAGCACATGCTGAAAACTTAATTTACTATTCAGGTGTTGACTTACCTTGTGCCAATGGTAGCTGTGTGTGCAATAGTTGAGGGCTGCCTATGTTGGATGCACACAGTAGACTGCCTATACATGACAATTTGCAGGTAGTCTTGTGTGTGTGCCATCCATTTTTACTGTGTGTGCAGGTGGAGAAAGGTGTCAGTCCCTAGGTGCCTACACTGTCAGTGTGTGTGCTATACATTCCCTCTTTGCCAAGACATGGGCATAATGGGCACACCTCCGTCTGCCTACTGGGGCTGGCTCAGGGTGTTCGTGGTCTGAGTACCTCTGTGCCTGTGAGGCCCTTGGCAATGGTGGTGGGCTGTGAGGGTCTTCACCATTCTGTCCCTGCTGCAGCTGTTTCTGCAGGACCATATTGTGTAGCATGGCACATACCATGAAGATGTGGGCACACATGCCTGGGGAGTACTGCAAGACTCCACCAGATATGTCCAAGCAACGGAACCATGATTTTAGCATCCCAAACACATGGTCTATGATGATTCTGGTTTGTGAGTGTGCCTCATTATGGCATTCCTGCATGGGTGTGTGTGCATTTCTGATGTGAGTCATCATCCATGGTTCCAGTGCATAGTCAGCATCCCCCACCAGGTGGCCATTTGGGATGTCCCCCTGGCAAATAACTGATACAGCTGTGAGGTATGCCAGATGTGGGAGTCATGATAGCTTCCAGGGATGCCAGAACACACATCCGTGATAATGCCCTGGGCATTGCAGACAACCTGGCAGTTGATGGAGGGGTATCCCTTGTGGTTTATGTAGTGCCTACCCTGCTCATTGGGTGGTGGCTTGATGTGTATGTGCGTGCAATCTATTGCACCCAGTACCTCCAGGTATTCTGCCACATGGTGGAAGAGACGCATATTGCTGGCCAACTCCTCCTGCATTCAGGGAAAGTATATGTGCTCACTGGCATGTGGTAACATGGCATCCAGGAACTGGTGTAGTACCCTGGATGCTGATGTCTGTGAGATCCCCATGATATCCCCAGTTGGTCTTTGAAAGTTACCTGTAGCTAGTATTCTCAGGCTTACACATATCCACTGGGATGGGTTCCCCTCTGTTTGTTCTGGCTCTGAGGTGTGGCTGGCACAGCTCCACAAGTTGCTGTAGGATGTCCCTGTTCACCCTGTAACACTCTACTATCTGCAGATCATGTAGCCCCTGGTAGGTTACCCTGGGTCTGAACACTCTCCTCCTCTGGTGCTTGAGGTTTTCATGTGCATCATCCTCCACACCACCTTCAGTCTCTAACACATGCTGGTGGATCAAAGCTATGGCAGCCCCTAACATGTACATACTAAAAGTTCCCCGTCTGTATACACCACTGGTGCAGAGTGTATGGGAATACACAAATGTGTGTGAGGTGCTTTCACACTTTATACTATTGTGCTATGGATGCTGCTGATGTCAGTGGGTGTGTATGAGCTACTCCAGCTGCAGCATGTCTTAATTGTGGGTTTTGCAATGAGTACTGCAAGTATGGGGCCTTTACTGTGGAGATCTGCTTGCCTGCCTTGATTAATCTGTTGCCCTTTAATTCACTTTTAAACCTGTATCCCCTCCCATTATCAGGCATGTATCCACCTGTCATCTTTCTTGTTTTGTACTTTCCCTACCCAGTCATGGCAAAATGTGCCTGGCAGCTGATATACTGCAAAGCGACTTTGTTCTATTTGACACTATACTGTTTTCTTTGCAGTACAGCCCCTCCCCTTTCCTGTTCTGCAGGTAGCTGCTTGCAGCCTTTTTAGCTGTTGTCAATGGCCCACTGTAGGCTCCTAGATGTTAATTAGTCATTTGTACTCCAATTTCACTGCTGCAGCATTTCCTTATTTCTTTCCTATATCCTTCCTGTTTTAGCTGCAGTGCACGCTGCACAAACCCATTTACCAGGTTTACACATGTTTTTATCTCCATTCACATGCATACTTGGTTACCTTGTGTACTCTCAGCTAAGCATAGCTATGGCCAGTTCAACACACCCCTATCCTGCATCTTTGCCTAGCTAGGGGCAGACCGGTTTAGCAATGCTCCAATGTGCTTACAGCAATGGCGACACACCCCTCTCTTGATGTCATCTTTATCTCAAGGGCACACCTCGGTGTTATAATGCTATGCTGTGAGGTGCATCCTTACACCAGCGGGGAATCTGTGATTCAATATTACTCTTCTCATTTGCATGGCATTGCCTACTAATTCCTAGCTACTGCGCATAACACTGTCACAGCCCCTTAGCAACCCATGCACCATATTATGGTCTAGCATGCCTGCCATTGACTATTAAGGGGAGATCATGATATGTGTTTCATTGCAGATTTATTCTATATTTTCCTTGCGATCCCCCCTGCGTGTCACTGCCCTGTGCTTCCATGTCACGATAGTGCGATTATATATATTAAATGTTAATTTTATTGCTTGTACATTTTTTTATGCCAATGGCTATATATTTAGCCATCGGCATATATTAACAGTATAATACATCTGTTTGGTTGGCTGTCATGGCTCCGATTTTATGTTTGCAAAAATGTAAACCATTTTCTACGGTTTACATTTCTGCATGCTTACACTATGCCTGCAACACTTCTTGGATCGCTGCATACCTTCATTTGCATGCTAAACTGCTGCACATGGGCTAATTACCATACAGAGCCCGGGAGTTGTGCGGGCCTAGCATATGCAGGTAGTGCACATGGAAACAGCTCGTATCTGAATCGCTCGGTGGCCATATTTGGTGTTATAAAGCCGATGCTACGCCTGCACCTGGCGCAAGCTTCATGAATCCCGGGGTTTTTCTTTAGACGTTTGCAGTCCCAGTGGCTTAACATCAGGTGCATCTAATCCTGATATTAACCCTTCCCATATGGGCAGAAAACATATAAGAGGGAGGCATATACATTATTTTTATTTGCCAGGCATTGCAAATGATGTTAAGAGGGTATTGTATGATTTATAAGCAATGTCAAAAGGTTAGTAGAGCAGGAGGCAACACTAACACTACTTTGATGCCCTTGCCTGTTATTGAAGAGGAATTCCAAAGGGAACCCATTGGTATTGTGGGATCTCTTTATACCCCATGCTCCCCTAAAGCAGTGACCTGTTTTGTTTAGCAGGCTAAATTTTCCTTCCAAAATATTGACAGAGCATGGGACTAATTTCTTATTGGATTTGGTAACTTCCATATAGATATATTGTGGAGTAAAGCAGTTAAAAAACATGCTCTACCATTCACAAATGAATGGTTTGATAGAGAAGTTTATCTCTACCCTGAGCAGGTTGGAAGCATCTGCAGACAAGATTAAATGGGAGTGGAGAAAGTACCTGTTTAATCCCCTGTTTCATATAGAGTGCTGCCCCAAAATCCAATTGTTTTTTTCACAATTTCAGCTATTGTAAGAACACTGATGTTGGTGCCTTCAAACTTAATTCATGAAGAGTTTGAAAGTCAATGTGCTTCCCCCAAGGTGTCTTGTGCAGTAAATATATATATATATATATATATGTATATATATATATATATATATATATATTTATATATATATCTATATCTATCTATATATATATATATATATATATATATATATATATATATATATATATATATATATATATATATACTGAATGTGGGACTCCGCTTAAGGGGTTTTTGAGATTGATATAGGAACATCTTGCATGAGTACAATATCAACAAACTGGTTTGATAAAGAGTGACAGCTCACAAAGACAAACCGATGAACAGCAGCAAAAGAAACTTAGAAAAAACAACAATGCGGCAAACCTAAAACCCCTTCTTCTGCTGGCAGTAATATCTTATTTGATGTAATCACAAATATATTTGATGTGGCAATTAAAATTAAATGCAACCACGTGTCCAGGGTTGAATGAAGGGATTAGTGTGACTAGTATCCTTAAAGCTAGAAGAAACAAGTTATAGCAAAACTTTTAATATGCATTTTTAACACTTGTAATTGGACATTTTGAATGAAGTAGTATTTTATAGACTATTTAATTTAAATTAATACATGATTTTTATAATCAACACATTTTTTATAATGGCATATTTTTATATCACATATTTAACATTGTATTTATTTTTAATTGACATTATATTATATTACATTTTATATTTTACAAATATTCTTTGTGTGTAGGTTGTTATGCTTTTCTTAACCAGCAGATTGTTTACTCTTTACGAAAGTGGTATTCATTCAACTGAATATACATATTAATTTAGGCTACAAACATTGATGCATTTTCAACTGTTTTAATTCAATGTTTTAAACACTTTAGCAGTTGTTTTATTATTGTGCTATAATAGGATATCTAAATGTTAGTTGCGCATCATCATTTCTAATTTTTCTAATTTTTTAACGCATTTCAAAATGAATGTTTCACTTTTAATTTAGAAGTAATGCAATGCAATTCCTGCTAAAAATATTTCAGTATGATTAGTGGGATTTTTAAAATTACTGTTTGATTTTTTAACAATTACTTAATTAATTGATACTAATTGTTTAATACTATACTAGGTTTAAATGATATAAAAGCATTGCTTGGTTGTGAAATTATTACACTTGAAAAAGCCCGTTACGAACGGGCGAAAGCGCTTGTGGTGGATTTCTTTGCTGTTTGGATTAAAGAAGTTTTATTTTATTTGACTGGTGCCTGCTATTTTGGCTTTATTTTGGATTGCTTGAAGTTAACGTGACAATATTTGTGATTACATCAAATAAGATATTACTGCCAGCAGAAGAAGGGGTTTTAAGCTCACAAAGACAGTCAGACAAGGATAATGGTCTTATTTCTATTTCACAAAATGAGTGGCAGACAGCATGTGATGATCACTTTTCATTGCTATGAGAAAGGCAAATGATGTTTATAAGTATCTGCAGTTGCCTTTTTTAGCACAGCTGCACAAAACCTTGGAAACTGATTGTACATATTAGCAGAATTTTTAAAGAATTTCTGCATTTGAATTCCCTCCTCCATTGTTAACTGACTGTAAAAACAGGAAGCATTACATTTAAAATAAAAGTCAAGCAATACAGAGCCTGAGACTCTTTTGAGCATTGAGAGTGACTGTTAGCAATTAATTAGTTAGTTCTGATCTGAACAGTTAGACTTTCCCATGGATTCTGTATACCTTGCACAGCATGCAAGACCGGTGCAGAAGCTTTAGCAGGCAATATGTCTCCCATGCGATCCAGGAACAGCCTGCAGGGGTGTGCACGAGCACTCCAGCACTAATCCTGCACAGACTAAGCCCTTGTATGTAAATCACCCCATTTGCAGGAGACATTAATGCAAATGAGATGATTTTGCAATCCAGGAAGCTTGCAACCGGCCGTACAGGACTAGTGCAATCTGCAGAAATGCACTCTGTTAGTAACCGAGTACATTTCTGCAAAATCCAAAATGGAGCTGAGACAGCTCCAAATAAAGGCTGCATATCATGTAGTAAGCATGCCAATGACCAAGTATAAGGCCAGTGGTATTGAAAACAATGAATAAAATACAAAAATCAACTTTTAATTTTTTTTCAGCTGATCTCAGCTGTTTAAGCGTAGGGCAGAGGCACGCAAATGGGATTGGGAGAAAATAACAAAATAAACCTAAATTAAGCATTCTAACTAAAATCAGTATTCTGCCATGCAAGTCAATGGCAGGCAGAAGACAACATGGCCAGTGAATAGTGGTTGCTAAGGGGGGTGGCTCAGTGTGAGACATGTAACTATGCATTAGCAGGCAATCCTATGCAAATGAGGAAAAGGTTAGTGAATTCCAGTTTTCCCCAGCATGTGAGTCAGGTCCCAACAGTGTAAGTGTAGGAATAGCTTGGTGCAAGCATAGGAGTTAGGTGACATCATGGGTGTGTGTGTCAGCCATACTGTAAGCAGATTGGAGCCCTGTGGCTCGGGTTTGCTCCTGGGGGTGTGTCTGAATCTGCCTAGCATTCTTTACATTGCCTAAGCGAGTGCGTGCGCCGTGCACTGGGTTTTAAAGGAAGAAAAAGAAAGTTAAATCAGGAAATAGCAGCACTGTGCACATTTGAGCACTCTGTTTGTGCTGCGCACCCCCGGGCTTAAACAGGAAGGTAATGGGAAGGGAAAACAGCAGTAGGTGAAATGTATCAGAATCAGCTAATTACACAGGTAGCAGACCAGTCCAGCCCAGAACACTACTATAAACTATGCAAACACCTTCCCCTTTGTTTTTTCCTTTACTCTACACCACTGGTGTATACAAACGGGAAAATTTTAACAAACAAACCTACAAAATGAGAAGGACTGCAGCAGGCAACATAGAATAACATGTGCAAGAGGCTGAGGGTGGTGAGGATTTGAATGCTGTCAACCAACCCACAGTGAGGAGATGGAGGAGAGTGTTCAGACTCAGGGTAACCTACCAGGGGCTACATGAGCTGGAGATAGTGGAGCACTACAGGGTGGACAGAGACCTCCTACAGCAAATTGTTGAGCTATGCCAGCCTCACCTGACACACCAAACTGACCAAGGGGAACCCATCCCAGTGGATACCAAGGTATGTTTAGGCCTAGGAATACTAGCCACAGGTACCTCCCAAAGCTCAACTGGGGATATCATGGGATTCTCACAGGCATCAGCATCCAGAGCATTCCACCAGTTCCTGGATGCCATGTGAGCACATATATTTCCCCAACACCCGTGAGGTGATGGCCAGCAATATGCGTCTATTCCACCAAATAGCAGAATACCCTGAGGTAGTGGGTGCTATAGACTGCATGCACATATGCATCAAAGCACCACCCGGTGATCAGGGTAGGACCTACATCAACCGCAGGGGCATCACCTCCATCAACTGCCAGGTCGTCTGTAATGCCCAGGGCATTATAATGAATGTGTGTGCTGACTGCCCTGGAAGCTATAACGATTCCCACATATGGCATCTGATGCAGCTGTACCAGAGATTTGCCAATGGGAACATCCCCTACAGTCACCTAGTGGGGGATGGTGGTTACACACTGGAGCCATGGCTGATGACACCCATCAGAAATGCACACACACCTGAACAAGAATGCCATAATAAGACACACGCACAGACCAGACTTATAATAGAGCACGTGTTTGGGATGCTCAGGTCACGGTTCCACTATCTGGGCACATCCAGTGGAGCCTTGCAGTACTCACCAACTACATGTACCCAAATTGTTATGTTGTGTGCCATGCTACACAATATGATCCTATGGAAACAGCTGCAGCAGGAACAGCATGGGGAAGGGCCACACAGCCCCCCACCAATGCCAAGGCCTGCACAGGCACAGAGTGACTTGGAGGAGGAACAATCTGAACCTGCCTCAGTAGGTAGATGGAGGTGTGTCCAGTATGCCGAGGCTGTGGCAAAGAAGCAACGCATAGCACATACACTAAAACAGTAAGGACCCAGGGAATGACACCTCTCTCTGACTCATACATACAGTAAAAGGGATGCCAAACTTGACACCACCTGTGCTCAACCATGTATAGGGAGTGTACTATGTGCATCCAACATAGGCAGCCCTCCAGCACCAACCACAATTCTGGCACACCCTCAAGGTAAGTCAATCAACCTACCAATTGCCAAATGGAGTAGAATGTGTCATTACCTGTATCTATGGCATGGATGTGAGCATGCAGGGTAATTGGGTGACTGAATGTTATGGCAGCAGAAAGTAAACAACCATATTGGCACCATGACATCTGTAACACATACTGGAGTCACCATAGTAGCCAGTACTACACAGGGTGACAAAACCCAATGCAGGAAATGTGCTGGACGACATGTGTGTCCATATGACTCACACATCCCAGTCAGGGCTGCTCACATACCCAACAACAGTCTCAGCCAGCAGGACAGGTGTAGACAAACCCAAACAGAACCTGTGCTATGGCCACTGAATGATGGCTATGGTTAACCTCCCCCCCAGGCCTACACAGACAGACTACAGCAGGTCAGGCAGTGGGATGTTAGTTCTGAAGGGTAGGAAGTCAGACACTAATATGTAGGGCAACCAAAGCTACAATCTGTAGTATACTTGTATGCCTCTAGTCAGCATGATAGGTAAGAATACAGAATGAAATTGAGTACCTGACATACCAGTTCAGTCATATCAAATGTGTACAAGTGTCAGGTGTGCAACCCCCATCCTACATAGTACTGTAATAACACTCGGGTGTGCCCCCCAATCCTGTGTAGAAATGTAAAAATAGACAGGTATGCCCCCCATCATACATAGTAATGTAATAACAGTTAGGTGTGCCCCCCAATCCTGTGTAGACATGTAGAAATAGTGTGCCCCCCATGCAGTAACGTAATAAAACTCAGGTGTGCCCCGACCAATCCTGTGTAGCAATGTAAAAATAGACAGGTGTGTCCCCCCATCCTAAGTGGTACTGTAATAACAGTCAGGTGTGCCCCTCAATCCTGTGTAGAAATGTAGAAATAGTCAGGTAAGCCCCCCCATCCTATGCAGACATGTAGTAACAGTCAATGCCAAATGCTCGATGGATACCCTGCAGAAACAGCATGCTACCTGTTGGTGTACAACACAAAGGTCAGCACTGCAGTACAAACTACCTGGACTCAATCCACACATTAAATTCAGATGGTCATAATGGGCATGATCACACACTTAGAGAAATGAAGGCAGTGTCAGTCAACAACATACTGAAAGGCCATACTGGGCATGCTCACACACTTAAGCACATGAAGGCCATGTCTGCAAACGCCAGTGGACCAGACATATCTGGCAGTCGCAGTTGTTAGTGCAGAAACTCATCAGTATGCACCACTCATGCCTTGCACACACAGTAGATAGGAATGCAGACATATATTTAAGGACAACACACTGTAATAAGCCAAAGGTAGATCTCCATAGATGTGTGGAAGAGGGTGATTGTGACAAGGAGCCATCCAGGCCTTTCCCACCTAGCACACAGCCAAAGGGCCCCAACCACATGAGGTTCAGATGTCACTCACTGTAGATATTAGCCACCAGTATCTGTCAGCATTACAGACTATGTGGTGCACGTGCTAGCTGTGCAACATGACTGTACAAGGAAGTAGTCATCTAGCAGCTGTATACACGTACCTGTGAAATATGGCCCTGCGTGTGCCAGCATGTGGTGTGTCAACCTCTAGATGAATGGGTTATGGACCATGCACACACACACTGCCCTCCCCATAGCCCTACTATGACAAGCCTGCTGAGGTCATTCACTGTGAAATATACCTTTGGGAGAGCTGTAGCCTAGTAATCTCTGTAGCACTTCCCATAACTGTGTACTGATGTAGTGTGTTAAACTAGTTTGGTAGGAGTTCAACATCAAGACATGGCAACTGTGTGTGCATGTGTGTGTGTGTGTGTGTGTGTGTGTGTGTGTGTGTGTGTGTGTGTGTGTGTGTGTGTGTGTGTCTGTTTGTGTAGAGAGCAATGCTTTTTAGAGTAGTCACACTCCCTACAATTGAAATGCTCTACTTTGGTAAGGCTGCTGATGTCATCCACCTAGAAATACATCTCTGGGAATGCTGTATCCCAGTAATCTCTAGGGTGTGCCATAACTGCGTACTGCTGTAGTGTAATAAAGTAGTTAGGTAAGAATTCTAATCCCAGCCTTGGCATCTGTGCTTGTGTGTCTCTGTCTGTGTAGAGAGCAAAGAATTTTAGGGTAGTCACACTCCCCACAATTGAAATGCTCTACTTTGGTGAGGCTGCTGATGTCAACCACCTAGAAATACATCTCCGGGAAGGTTGTAGCCCAGTAATCTCCGTAGTGCATGCCATAAGTGTATACTGCTGTAATATGATACATTAGTTAGGTAGGTGTTCTAATCCCAGACTTGGCAAGTGTGTGTCTGTGTAGATAGCAATGCTTTTTAGGGTAATCACACTACATACAATTCAAATGCTATACTTTGGTAAGGCTGCTGAAATACAGAAATACACTGTGTAGAAATACACCTCTGGGAAGGATGCAGCCTAGTAATCTCTGTAGTGTATGCTATAACTGTGTACTGCTGTAGTGAGATATAGAACTCTGCTAGGGTTCTATTCCTTCCCATGGCAGTTCTGGATGTTATGTGTGTGTTTCAATGTCTGTGTAGGGAGCAGTGCATTTTAGCCTAGCCACACTCACTACAATTTGAATGCCCTAAGTTGGCAATCCTGGAGATGTCATTCACTATGAAATACACCTTTGGGGAAGGAGTTCTCCAGTAATCCATGTGGTGCATCCTATAACAGTGTCATGCTGTAGCATGATATAGACTTCTTTTAGGGGTTCTATACACATATGTGTCAGTTGTGGATATTTTGTGTGTGTTTCAATGTCTGTGTAGGGAGCAGTGCATTTTAATCTAGCTACACTCGCTACAATTTGAATGCCCTACTTTGGCAATCCTGCTGAAGTCATCCAACATGAAATACACCTTTGGAGAAGGCATATTCCAGTAATCTCCATGGCACATACTATAACTGTGTACTGCTGTGATGTAGTAAAATAGTTAGGTTGGAGTTCTAATCCCAGGCATGATGTGTGTGTGTGTGTGTGTGTGTGTGTGTGTGTGTGTGTGTGTGTGTCTGTGTTTGTAACTCATATTCTGTGTGGAGGTCGTTGTGAGCGTGTAACAACTGGGCCCAATGTGGAGTGGGTTTTGCAAATTTCTTATATGGTGGCCCTAGTATATATCACAATGTCCACCATACAGGGATAAACGATGTGAAATAGCTGAGACGCTGGGGTGCAGATCCATTCCCATACATGTGACATCAAGGCCAGGCAAAAAAAGTCAGCAACCCTAGCATTAGCCCGAGAACACTCTCAACCCATGCCTCATACACACACACACACACACACACACACACACACACACACACACACACACACACACACACACACACACACTTGCCTAGGCGACAGCCGCTTTGTTGGTAGTGCGCTGCATATTGCCCACTGATAGTAACTATGGAGTGTTTGCAGTGGCCTACAGAGGGCATGGCACCCTGTACATCTGTCCAATAGGCACGTATATGCAGATAGTGCACCTTCCCCATGTTCCCCACTGGACACCTGCACCACCTGTGGTGCCATCAAATGTGGCCCAAAAAGGACATACCATGCCTGAAAACATGACCTGTATGGACAGATGCCACTGACACCAGGGAATGCCATTAGCATGTTATCAATGTGGGTGCAGGGTAACCCTGCTGTCTATTACCAGATCCTGCCACATGAGGCCAGGACTGGCACATCTGATGATAATCTATGTACACAACAAGGGCCAGACACCCCAGCTACAGTTCCACATGTCACTGTACATGCATGTGTGAGGTGTGCACATCACAGACACCATCCATGTCATGGACTAAGGAACACATACATGGCAAGCAATGCACAGCATTGCCCACATGCAATAGTCACCCAGGTGACTGGATGGTGAATACAATACCCACCTGTATGAGCAAATCCAGAATCTACACCCCTGAGCCACAATGCAATGTGGCCTGATGCCAAGGTGTACCCATCATCTAGCCTTGTATAGCCATCTGGCACAGTTGACCACTACATACCTGTGAATCAATGCACCCATAAATATTAGTACTGGCACACTGTGTGTGTGTGTGTGTGTGTGTGTGTGTGTGTGTGTGTGTGTGTGTGTGCATGTGTGTGTGTGTGTGTGTGTGTGTGTGTGTGTGTGTTGCATGATGTGTATGTTCACATTCACACTCACGACAACCCTCAGTGGCATACTGAAGCATGCTGTCTGATGTCAGACACCTTCCCATACCCTTTGCCCATATAAACTCCATATGACCTCTGTGGTGCATGTGATACCTGCATAGTAATGTGTTGTGGCAATGTCACTAGTGATGGGTTGTATTCCTGGCCCTGCCAAGTGTGTCAATGTGTGTGCATTCCTGTAAGAATGTGGTTGTGTTGATGCTGGCACCTGTTCATGTGGACAGGCACATGTACTACACCTACTGTATAGCTACTATATCACTGTTGCAGATGTCACTCACCGTCACATATACGTTCTGAGGGCTCCACAACATGTAACCTATGTGGTGCATCCAATAACTGCACAGCAATATGAAAGCACTACATACTCGGCAGGGGTTTGATGCCATGTGCTGGTAGTGTCTGACCAAACATGCTTAAGTTTTACTCTCCCACCCCTCCCTGACATGTCTTTGCCTCTGTCTGTCCCTCTCACTCCCTCTCTGGTGGATGTGGAGACCTACACCTGCTTTGCTTAGGCAGCAGCATGTGTATTTTAAGTGATGCTCATGATCAGCTGATGACCTCTGCATGAATTGCAGCCCTCCCCTAGCTGACTGCTTGTGGAATAGCTGTGGTAACATTCCTATAGCCAATTGCATGGAAACAAACTCCAATATCTAGGAACATCATGTTGATGTTGGGCCTTTTCATTCACTGTGAGCAAGAGCTAGATCTGGTGATTTGGCAAACAGCATCTCCGATGGATTGGGTAATTACCTCTAACAACATACACTGTGGAAGCAGAGCAACATACAGGAGGGGATATGCCTGACCTGTCTACAAACTGTAAGTGCTGCTATACTGCATTTGGAGTATTATAGGTTAAACAGTATGTGTGTTGATATGGCTGTCCTACATGTTTTAATACCTGCCATGTCAGTTCTATATTTATGAGGAATCCCCATCTGTAGGGCATATGCAGACTGGGCAGTGTGTGGTGCCTTTGGTTTCATGTGTTACCCACAGAGCATCTATCTGTGAATTGCAGAAGGAAGTGTGAGGATTGCAGTCTGTAGATGGTGAAAGCTGTGACATTACTGACTTCATATTCAGGCTTAAAACCTGAGCTTTGGCCAGCTAAGATCTAGCTGTATTCAACTGGATGTATAAGAGAATGTAAGTACCTTTTATCTGCACTTTTTTCAAATAATACAGCATTTTAATTGATTTATTTGTGTTGCATTGAATATTAACCGAACTGGAAGTTTTGATTTTGTTTTTTCAGTTAGTGTTTGCTAGATTTTATTGCCTGTTAGAATTCCTGCATAGACAGTAATTGCAGTCAGAGGTAGTCTCATTCATTGATAGCCTGTTACTGCCTATTTAAGTGGTACATTTTGGAATATTTTCTGCTTAAAACCTGAGCTTTGGCCGGCTAAGCTCTAGCTGTATTCAACTGGACGTATAGGAGAATTTAAGTACCTTTTATCTGCACTTTTTTCAAATAATACAGCATTTTAATTGATTTATTTGTTTTGCATTGAATATTAACTGAACTGAAGTTTTGACTGTTTTTTTCAGTTAGTTCACCACCCACCTTCCCTGGTTTTGTTTTGGTGTTAATCTTGGTGGCTTTGAAACTGCCCGCCCCTCTTGTAAATTTGTGTTTGGATACTCCTTCTAGGCCCATCTCATTTGCTCACTCAACTAAGTGCAGTGAGATCATATTCTGATTTCAGGCACTCCTACTGTGTACAAAGAGAGCATCTGGAAAAGAAAAAAAATAAGCTTGTTTCCTGCCTTTCCTTTAAGTGGTCTAAACTGTTTGTAGGCTTCTGAGCCCCCAAGCCTTTCTGTGTTGGAAGAAAGCCTTCTAGCTTCATTTTGTTTCTTAGAACTAGCCAGTTTTCTAGTTTTAGCACTCAAATCTGTTTCTTTGAACTCAGCACTTGTTCAGAACTCATTGTAAGCACCAAATAAGCTGTGAGTTACTACAGCACTCAACTTTCCTCACTTGTCTAGAGGAAAGCAGTTTTTAGTACTTAATAAATAAGCACCTATCCAGGCATGTCTAAGTGTCAGCTCCCGGAGATTTCTCCTGTCTACCTGATGAATCTGGGCATTTTGCGGCAATGCAGCAATTGCCTCATGTACACAGACAACCCTCTCCTCCTACCACCCAACACTACAACCTGTGAGAGATGCGCTTATATAGCCAAACTGGAAGCAAAGCTTGGTTCACGCAAGACTGGACTAGATAGTCAAGAGGAGAAGGTAAACACTTGCACCACATCACACTCATCACATAGTCCCTCAAAACCTACACCACCAAAACACACACATAGAAACACAAAACACACACCTACATTTGAGGAGGCTCTCAATAAAAACCTGCCAAGCATCAGGGACCAACAAAGCAGAAACACAGGCAAACTCCACCCTCCAACACAATCCAAATGACACATAGCCAACAAACTCAGTGTGCCACTCAACCACAGCCCATAAGGCATAACGTACCCAACACTCTAGTCATAGGTAACTCTATAGTCAGGCACACTAATGTTCCACTCACCAGGCTGAAACAAGGAGAAAGTTACTGTCAGCTGCCTGTCAGGTGCCAGGATCTGCCACATAACGCACGTACTCTGGGCACTCCACAACAAGTACAAATATGACACTGTCATTGTCCATGTTGGTGTGAATGATTTGAGATGTACCTCCCTGGACTACATGAAAAGAGACATGGAGGAGCTCTCTGATCTTGTAGCCCAGGCAGGTATGACCCTAGACCTGAGAAGCATCCTGCCATTACCCATAATGATACCACAGTACAAGGACAAAATGATTGACTTCAACAATTGGCTAAGCTTCTGGTGTCATTCTAAGGAGATCCAGTATTTGTCTGCCTGGGATGACATGATCGACAGACCACAATGCTTTGCAAGAGATGGCCTGCACCTGTCACCCTTGGGATTGCAGATACTGGCTAAGATGCTTGCCACCCCTATAGTGCCTTTTTTAGACAAGGTTCAAATGGCAAATTCACCACCGTAATACGTACAAGCAAGCAAAATCTGAGGGTAATGCTACTCAATGCTAGAAGTCTAAACCTCAAAATGCACTCACTTGAAGCACTGCTTAAAATGGGAAACATCGACATCTGTGCAGTGACAAAGACCTGGTTCAAAGCTCCACAGAGCACCCCTGCATTACCAGGCTATAATTCATACCACACCTTTCGGCCATCTAACCCAGAATGAAGCACTAAAGGTGGAGGCGTGCCCGTATTCATTAAGGATATCCACACCTCCAGGCTAGTTGCACAGCATAATGCATCCAAGATTATCTAAGTGCAACTAACTCTGGGCAAGACCGCAATCCAAATGGCAGCTTGCTACAGACCCCCCCACCATGCCCCGGGATTCCCACTCCTCATTTCTTGATACACTGGAAAGTATTAGGGTACAACCCAACACCCTAATAATGGGCGATTTCAACTACCCTACCATTAACTGGGAAAACTACTCATGTACCAACTCTTTTGCTCAACGTTTTCTGGAATTCATAAATTCCAATGCCTTGGATCAACTTATTCACACCCCGACCAGGGGCAGCAATATCTTAGACCTGGACATTACCAACGTGGGCAACCGGTGTTCTACACCAGAGGTCAATTCCTCATTGGTTAGATCCGACCACAAGCTAATCACCCTAGACATCCACATCCTGCACCCACCCCAATTAGGGAAATCACCGTAAAAAAACTTCTCCAAAGCCAACTTCGCACTTCTTAAGACAGAAGTGGCAAACTTCATGACACCCATGCAGACAGACAATAGAAGTATGACTGCTGAATCCTACACAAATGCACTTTATAAGCACTTACACGAGTGTATGGATCATGCCATCCCTAATAGAACCAAGATGCTATCCTCCAAAAAAAGGAAGCCAATCTGGTGGTCCATAAACAAACTCTACAACAGAAGAAAGAAACAGTTGAAAAAAGAGTAAAATCCCATGACTGGAGGAGCTCCCTGGTCAACCTCAGTAAGAAGCTGAGATCCCTCATAAAATCCTCCAAAGCTAGTTACGAAAACAAAATTGCCACTGACTCTAAAGACAACCAGAAAGCATTCTATAGCTATGTCAAGAATCTCAATGGAAACACTCAGATCTTCTCTGAGTTACAGCACAATGGCACTAAATATACAGAACCAACTGATATTGCCAACATCCTGGCAGATAGGTTCGGTGCAAACTTTACCCCCCTCTCACCCCTAGAGGGCCCATCTCTATACCGGAAGAATGCAAAGTTCCTATAATCATGGCTGTGCAGGTAAAAAACACACTCTCCAAAGCCAAGAACGCAGCATACATGGGACCTGACTATATCCCAGGCTGCATTCTACACAAACTACAGAATGAACTAGCACCCTACCTAAGTACCATGTTCAGTCATAGTCTCACCTCAGGCTTTGTGCCCACTGAATGGCGCACCACGACAGTTATCCAATTCCTCAAAGTGGGAGCCACAATGGACCTTGGGAACTACTGCCCCATTAGCCTGACGAGCTTGGTTTGCAAGGCCATGGAATGTATCATCATGGAACTCATAAACAAAGACATTGGTAATCTCCAAACTATGGACCCTACACAGTTCAGGTTTGTAAAAGGCAAAGCATGTCTCCTAAACCTGATTGACTTCTTTGAAGCAGTCACCAAAGCCATAGATGAGGTTAAGGTGGTTCACACAGCTTATCTAGATCTCGCCAAGGCTTTTGACACCATCCCCCACTCTGGAATTATAGATAAGCTCACTAAACAAGGCATAAATCACTAAACTAGGCATAAATCCCTATGTCACAAGATGGGTTGCCAATTGGCTCATGGACAGAACCCACACTGTGAAAGTACCAGACTCCAAATCCGACTTCAGATCAGTGACAAGTGGAGTTCCTCAGGGTTCAGTCCTGGGTCCTCTCCTGTTTGGTATCTACTTCTCTGAAGTACAGGCTAACACAGAAGGTGTTTGGCTAACAAAGTTTGCAGATAACTGCAAACTAGCAGCCATAATTGAAACTCCTAACAATGTGGACATACTACAAAAGGGCCTCACTGAGACAGATGCCTGGTGTCAAAGCCATGGCCTGAAGCTCAATGCCAAAAAGTGTATTGTCATTCCCTTTGGTAAAAACTCTGTACTCATGAACTATCACATAAGTGGTAGCTTGCTTAACACTGAAAGTGTGATAAGAGACCTTGGGACACAGGTGGACAATAGTCTCTCCTTTGATAATCACATCACCACAGTGGTCAGGAAATCATTCTACGTGGCTCACCTCATCACAAAAGGTTTCTCATCCAGAAAAAAAGAGGTAATTGTTCCCCTCTACTCATCACTCATTAGACCCATTATAGAGTACAACCCCCCTTTTGGTATGTACCTCACAAGACATCTACAACAACTGGAAAGGCCACAGAAATACCTCACAAAGAGGATTACTGGCCTCAAACAGATGCCCTATGCAGACCGTCTCAAAAAATTCCAGCTTTACTCCATTGCCTATTCAGAGGCGATCTCTGCCTAACATTCAAAGATATGTCAAACCCAGAGCTGTTGGACATGCTGCGCTTAAAGAAATCCCAATCCCTCCAAGCTACATGCTCTAGGGACCTAAACCTTGTCACCAAAATAAACAGAACATGCTGGAGGGATAGATTCCTGTCCCAGAGACTTCACATACTCTGGAACAGACTACCTATCTATGTTAAACAGAGCTCCTCATTAGCACTCTTCAAGAAAAATCTTGATGATCGGATGGGAAATAGGAAATTCACCCCAGAGATCACTTCTGTGGCTCTGCTCGACAGGGCACAAGAAAATAATTTTCTTGGGTGGCAAAAGCCAGGGTAACTTTTTGGCTAGGCTTATATAGGCCCCAGGGCTAATAGCCTAGTACCTACCTATGAACCTATGAACCTATATCCCTCATAGGACATATGCTGCAACAAACCTTGCTACAACAGTAAATGTATGATGTTATCACAGCAACATGTCAATATTGGTCCTGAGTATGTGCTTCCAGCCACAACTCTGTCAACCTTTGTACATATATCATGCATTAAGAGGGGCATATGTGCTGTACACCATAATTAGTGCCATCATATCTGATAACAAGCCAGTGAGATATCAAATTGCTACACATGTTATGTACAGTAGGGGTTATAGTTGATGACATAGTAAAAAAAAGAAAACAGGTTCGACAACACACAAGTGCTTTTATTGGTAAAGCAACGGAACAGCAAACAGAAATTCTAAGCGCTTTCACCCATCCAACTCATTGGGCATCCTCAGAGTAAGAAATGTAAAGAACAGTTCAAACTCTTATACAATAACTCATATACACACCCCCTAGTCTAAAACCAATCAAACAGACTAAACTAATTAATATTAATGTAAAAATTAAAAAGTTGATTATTAAGTTTATAAATACAAAATAATTTTTAGAAAAAACACACAATAATAAACAAAAAACAGAAGTTAATGAAATAAGTAGATAATCAACTAACCATATATATATGTGTATATATATATATATATATATATAAACATTTCTCTGTCCCTTCAATTATTTGTAATGCAATACCTTACTGTTTTGAAAATGGACTTAAGTAACCTTAGTTTTAAATAACTTACTTATAAAATAGCCTTAATTGCAAAAAGTATTGTTGCTAGTTGATTATGTTAAAATCCTGTTAAAAACCATAAAAAAGTTTTTTACCTATATATGTGTATATATACATTATGACTTATATGGTTCTGCTAACAAATGGTTCAAAAAACAAAAAAACAAAGCATTGATGTTTATACACAATAAAACCTATACTTCAAAATACTAGAAAGTGATATATGGTCTTGTATGCCTGGGGACCTAGATGCATCAAGTCTAAGTTGCCATAGGCACTCCTTGATGTCCAGTAATGACTTAGCATCTCCACCTTTTTCATTGCAAGGAATCCTATCAATAACAAAAAATAAAAACTTTTTAAAATTAATACAACATTGACTATGCATAAAAAGGGCATTAGTAGTTTTTTATTTCTTATGTCCCTTATATGTTCTAATATCCTAAGTCTTAATTTTCTAATGGTTTTACCTACATAAAAAGTAGGACAACTAAGACAAGTAGCAAGATATATCACCATGTTGGTGTTGCAGTTGCAAAAACCTGGACATCTAATGGTTTTGCTAAAGTTGTGTACTGCAACATATGGCCCGTTGTTAATATATTTACAAATACTACAAGACCCACATTTACTCATCCTAGAATTCTTGTATAA
The DNA here is from genome assembly GCF_019279795.1 of Protopterus annectens. Lineage (NCBI taxonomy): Eukaryota > Metazoa > Chordata > Ceratodontiformes > Protopteridae > Protopterus > Protopterus annectens. Next base: position 1,519,488,800 of record NC_056725.1, on the reverse strand, counting down.
GTCTTGGTTGACAACTGTCTCCATTAATTTCTTTAAATTTTTACCTCTGCTATAGGAAAAGACTGGTGTAGTCCCTACCACGGATGTAATGTCGTTAGTAAGGACACTTTGCCAGGTGTCATAAACAATGTTCTTAATGCCCCCCCTAAACTCATTGTACGGTAAAACCATTGCACTCCTCGTGTTGTTAAATTCAAAACTCTCATAGGTGTTGCTAACAAAAATGACATTATTTGATGTATCCTTTACCAAACCACCTTTTAAAATTGGTTTGTAAACTGTGTTTCTTTTCTCCAACACCTCAAACTTGATGTTAGATAATATTTCATAGGGATACCCTCTCTCAATCAACATATCTATTAATTTAGAGACTTCAAATTCATAAAGGTTGTCATCACTGATAAGTCTTGACAACCTCATCATTTGTCCCTTCATTATATTTTTCTTTTTAGGATATTAGAACATATTAGGGACATAAGAAATAAAAAACTACTAATGCCCTTTTTACGCATAGTCAATGTTGTATTAATTTTAAAATTTTTTATTTTTTGTTATTGATAGGATTCCTTACAATGAAAAAGGTGGGGATGCTAAGACATTACTGGAAATCAAGGAGTACCTATGGCAACTTAGACTTGATGCATCTAGGTCCCCAGGCATAAATGAACATATATCACTATCTAGTATTTTGAAGTATAGGTCTTATTGTATATAAACATCAATACTTTGTTTTTTTGTTTTTTGAACCATTTGTTAGCTGAACCATATAATTCATAATGTATATATACACATACATATATATATAGGTAAAAAACTTTTTTTTGGTTTTTAACAGGATTTTAACATAATCAACTAACGACAATACATTTTGCAATTAAGGCTATTTTATAAGTAAGTTATTTAAAACTAAGGTTGCTTAAGTACATTTTCAAAACAGTAAGGTACTGCATTACAAACAATTGAAGGGACAGAGAAATTTTTATATATATATACACACACATATATATATGGTTAGCTGATTATCTACTTATTTCATTAACTTCTGTTTTTTGTTTATTATTGTGTGTTTTTTCTATAAATTGTTTTGTATTTATAAACTTAATAATCAACTTTTTAATTTTTACATTAATATTAATTAGTTTAGTCTGTTTGATTGGTTTTAGCCTAGGGGGTGTATATATGAGTTATTGTATAAGAGTTTGAACTGTTCTTTATATTTCTTACTCTGAGGGTGCCCAATGAGTTGGATGGGTGAAAGGGCTTAGACTTCTGGTTTGCTGTTCCGTTGCTTTACCGGTAAAAGCACTTGTGTGATTGTTGAACCTGTTTAGGTTTTTTTTACTAGTTTATATCGTTGCGATCTAAGTGGTGGACTTATTCCCTTTACCGAGCCGGGATTGACACTTCACGTTTGCCTTTTTGGACACCAACAATGGAGCAGTTGACGATACAGTTTATTTAAATTACTCAAAAACTTGTGAAAATTATGCCAGAAAAAGGTTCAGTTAATACGGACAATGTCACTCTAACAGATTCACAAGTGGAGCTCTACACTTTGCACATGCCCCCGACCACTAGCACTAGAGTGGCAACTTTTCAAAATACAGCTAACGCCAACAACAATGGAACACTGGGTGATGTCAATCAAACGCGAACATCCAATCATAAGGGAGGCAATTTTGATAACCTGTTAATTCCTCCCATTATGAATTTGAAACCGGCAGCAGTTAAGAAAGCCAGCAATGGATCTATACGTACACAACTTGCCGACTTTGAGAAGAAATTAAAACAGTTTATGTCTCTTCAGATGGACAACGTCTTCCTTGAAAGGTCGATCAAACTCAACCAGGTGCCGAAGGGCTTGAGGGTTTTCAAACTACCTATGGGTTTTGACGAGAGTTCAGAGGCATTCCAGGAATTATTGGCGTTGTTCAATCATATAGGTATTGAATTAATGCGCATTATCCTACGTAATAATTCTGCTAAAATTGACTTGTTAAAGGATGAGTAAGCTGTATTAAATAACAACATAACTAAAGACTTGTTATTTGAGTTTAACAAATGCAAATATGACAGTATACTATCGGATATGGATGTTTTTGTTAAAAGAGGTCTTGAGAACAAGACAAACAAGTTAAATAGGGACACCAATGATTATGCTAACAACAGAGCCTATATTCATTTCAAGGCTTATAAAGCTTTTATTGACAGACCTGGTAGACTTGATGGTGGTGAAACGACACATTCATTGGACACTAACCAGCAGAGAGGTATTGGTCCCAATGTTGATTATCATGAAGGGTTGGATGAAGTTAACGACAATGAGTATTTTTTAGAAAACCAGCCTGTGAGACGCTCGCAAAGGATTCGTGAGTGCCAACAGGGCACATTACAACAGAACGGAGGCAATGTGAGAGGACAAAGACAATATACCAAACGGAGGTGGTCACAGGGGAACAACTGACTATCTTTTATCAAGTCCCCCTAAATACTTTGCATCCTATTGATGTACCACTTGCCTTAAACACTGACATCCCGGACTTTGTTCAAATTGATTGTGACAGACTGTCAGATCATAAGCCACGCTGCTTCGCAAGGGACGGCTTGCACCTGTCACCCCTGGGATTCCAGATATTGGCTAAGGCTCTTGCCACCCCCATACTGCCTTTTTTAGGCAAGGCTCAAATTCTAAACCTACCACCCTAGAAAACAAAAATGGGAAGAAACTGAGGGTAATGCTGCTCAATGCCAGAAGTCTAAATCTCAAAATGCACGCACTCGAGGCCCTTCTCAGTATGGAGAACATCGATGTCTGTGCTGTAACTGAAACCTGGTTCAAGGCTCCTGAGAGCACCCCAGCACTATTAGGTTTTACCTCATATCATGCGTTCCGGCCGCAAAACCCAGACCACACCACAAAAGGAGGGGGTGTATCCATATTCATAAAGGATACCCACACCTCCAGGTTGGTGGCAACGCACGAAGCTTCGGAAACCATCCAGGTGCAACTAACCATAGGCAAAACTGCTCTACAAATTGTAGCATGCTACAGGCCTCCCTCTCAAACTCAGGAACCCCACACAGCCTTCCTGAAGACACTGGAGGGTATAAATGTATCTCCAAACACCATCATATTGGGTGACTTCAACTACCCGAATATAGACTGGGAACACTCAAGCCCTAACTTTCTAGCCCAACGGTTCCTGGAGTTTATAAATTCAAATGCCATGGAACAGCTAGTCACTGTTCCCACGAGAGGAGAAAATATACTAGATCTCATTATCACAAACATGGGGACAAAATGCTCCACACCGGAAGTATATCCCTCATTGGTGAGATCTGATCATAAACTAATCTCATTGGAAATCCACATCCCGCCCCCACCCCAAACAAAAAAGACCACAGTGAAGAACTTCTCTAAAGCAAACTTCACACTACTCAAGACTGGTGTGGTATCCTTCAAGGCCCCTGAGCCAGTGAAACCACAACCCAAGCTGCGGAAGCCCTTACAAATGCCTTCTATGAACACCTCCAGGACTGCATGGATCAGGCAATCCCAAATAAAACCAAGACTCTTTCCACAAAGGGCAAACATCCAGTCTGGTGGACCCCAGCCATTAACAAACTTTACAATAAGAGGAGAAAGTTATTACATGATAGAACAAAATCCATAAAAGGGAAGTCACCCCTGATCATTATTAGTAAAAACATATGAGCACTCATAAAATCAACTAAGGCCAATTTTGAGAGGAAAATTGCCATGGATTCAAAGGACAATCATAAGGCCTTTTTCAGCTATGTTAGGAACCTGGGTGGAAACTCCCAGATATGCTCAGAATTAGTCCAAAATGATACAAAAATCACTGAACCCACAGACATTGCCAACATACTGGCAGACAGGTTCAGTGCAAACTTCACCCCCCTCTCCCCCACTAAAGGAGAGATAACTATCCCAGCGGAGTGTAGCCTCCCAGACATCTCAAATGCGCAGGGGAAAGCTGCTCTCTCTATAGCTAAAAACACAGCATCAATGGGACCGGATGGTGTCCCTGGCTGTGTGCTACACAAGCTAAATGAGGAATTAAACCCGCACATAAGGCAGATGTTTAATCTCAGCCTTACCACAGGATACGTGCCCAAGGGGTGGCGTACGGCAACTGTGGTCCCACTCCACAAAGGCGGTGCCTCTACGGACCCTGGTAATTACCACCCCATAAGCTTAACAAGTCTAGTCTGCAAAGCTATGGAAAGGATCATAATGGAGCTCATAAACAAAGATATAGGGGACTTGCAGACATTGGACCCGACCCAGTTTTGCTTCGTCAAGGGCACATCATGCCTTTTGAACTTGGTCGACTTCTTCGAAACATTCACCAAGGCCATTGATGAGGGAAAGGCAGTTCATACAGCCTACCTTGACCTTGCAAAGGCTTTCGACACAATACCCCACTCGGGTATTGTAGAAAAACTTACCAGCTTAAATGTAAACCCATATGTCACAAGATGGGTTGCAAACTGGCTTAAGGACAGAACCCACAGGGTTAGAGTTGCTGGCACTATGTCAGACTCCAAGCCAGTCACAAGTGGTGTCCCACAGGGCTCGGTCCTTGGCCCCCTATTGTTCGGCATCTACTTCTCAGAAGTACAGGCCAACATGGGAGGACTTTGGCTGACAAAGTTTGCAGACGACTGCAAACTGGGCGCCATAGTGGAAAATGCATCGGACACGGATATCCTTCAGAAGGGACTCACGGAAACAGATAGCTGGTGCCAGAGCCATGGCCTAAAGTTAAACACCAAAAAATTTATAGTCATACCCTTCGGGAAAAATAAGGTAACCCCAAGCTACCATATAGGTGGCAATCCACTAAGCACAGAAGAGGTTATCAGGGACCTGGGGACCCAGGTTGACAGTGGCCTTTCTTTTGACACTCACGTTGCTAAAGTGGTTATAAAGACCTTCTACATTGCCCACCTGATCATGAAGGGATTCACATCCAGATCTAGTGAGGTCATTGTTCCCCTGTACTCTTCACTTATCAGACCAATGATCGAGTACAATGCCCCATTCGGGATGAATCTCACCCGACATCTGCAGCAATTGGAGAGACCCCAAAAGTTCCTCACCAAAAGGATAAAGGGACTCCAAAATCTGTCATATGCTGCCAGATTGAAGAAACTCCAGCTCTATTCAGTCGCATACCATCTGCTCAGAGGTGACATGTGCCTGACATACAAGGCCATGTCCAACCTGGAATTAATGGACATGCTCCACCTCAAAAAATCCAAATCCAACAAAACCACTAGAGCAAGCGACTTAAATCTTAGCACGGATATAAATAGGACGTGCTGGAGGGATAGATTTATCACTCAGAGACTCCCTATGCTGTGGAATAAAATCCCGGTCCATGGGAGGCAGAGCACCTCGCTGGCTCTGTTCAAGAGAAATCTTGACCTGTGGATGGGAGATCATAGGTTTACCCCGGGAATAATCTCTGTGTCACTGCTGGACAGAGGCACAACAAACTAATGGGTACAGTATTTTTTCATATAAAGGGTGGCGTAAGCCACAAAACTTTGGGTTAGACTTATAAATGCCTTAGGGCAGATAGCCTAGTATAAGCCTATGAACCTATGAACCTATGAACCTATGACATTTTTAATGTAACTGGAATTAACAGTGATCATGATTGTTTATCAAGTTCCATTAGGGTTGAAGTTGGGTTAAGTAATTATAACAATTGCTCTGTCAACTCATATTTAAACAGTAATGTTGATTTTGATTTTTACAATATTTCAGAGGTTTTAGAAGCCTCAGAAAGTACTGAACATTGTTGTAACTTGACTAAAAAAGGAAGTTTTTGTATTTACAATTTCAGTGACTTAGAATTAACTGATGATTATTGTGGTCTGTTCAAAAAGGGTTTCACCTTTGTTCCTTCGTTCAGACATGATATTGCTAAAATATTAATTAACTTAAAACTTTACACAAGGCAACTGAACTTGAAATTATATTTTTCTATTAACAACAGTTTTTTTAACAAATAACTTACTGACACCGAGGAGAAAATGTACATTTATCCCCCCTGCCAACCCCCACTATATACATGTTTGAACAGTTGTGTGAAACACAGCTAAGGAGATTTTTGAGGGGTACTAAAAACACACATGACAACCTGACTACTGGGGACAGATTTTGTCTCCATAAGTTAATGTCCTCTGACACCTATAGGGTGATGAAACCTGATAAGGGTGGAGGTGTTGTTATTATGACCAAAACAGATTATTCCACCAATATGTTAGAATTGTTGAATGACACTTCAACATATGTTAGGGTTTCTAAATATGATGTCAATAGTGCTTACACTAAAATTGATTGGCAGTTCTATGAGTGGCTAATGGATAGAGTGCTTGACAGGGTAGAATATGATTACCTCTATGTAGGTTCACCAGTCATCCCCTCCATCTTTGGAATTCCCAAAATTCACAAAAACTCCCACAATCCACCTTTTCGTCCAATTGTTTCTGCTAGGGCTTCCAAGACAGGCCATGGCATCTTTTGTTGATTTTTATTGCAAAGATATATTTCAAAAACTACCACATGTTTTAAAAGATTCATGGCACTGTCTTGATGTAATTAGAAATACCCCTTTGGAGGATGAATACTTAATGGTGACAATTGATGTAGTGAATTTATTTTCTATTATACCTAATGATTTGGGACTAGAGATGTTTAACAACAGTCTTCAGAAATATAGTACACTTCACATGGTAAAACGTAGTTTAATTGTTGACTTGACAGAAATGGTATTAAAGAACAACTACATCTTTTTTGAAGCAGAGTACTTCAAGCAGACTACTGGTGTTGCCATGGGGGCAAAATGTGCCCCTTCTTACTCCAATTTGGTGTTGGTTGATTGGGAGACTAATTGTGTGTCCACTTTGGAACACATGCAAAAAGTCGCTTTATATCTGCGGTATTTGGATGACATTCTAATTTTTTGGAAGGGGTCAGTGGAAGAAATCCAACAATTTATAAATTATTTGGGTACCACCACCCCTTTTTTGAAATTTACACACAAGATACATGTTGACCAATGTGACTTTTTAGACATCTTATTACTTAAGGACAAGGTAAATGGTGGATTAAAATCTAAGATATATCGTAAAAAAACTTTTTCAAATTAATTTTTACACTTTCAGAGTTGCCATCCATTTTTTCAGAAGAAAAATAAAATGAAGGGGCAAATGGTGAGGTTGTCAAGACTTATCAGTGATGACAACCATTATGAATTTGAAGTCTCTAAATTAATAGATATGTTGATTGAGAGAGGGTATCCCTATGAAATATTATCTAACATAAAGTTTGAGGTGTTGGAGAAAAGAAACACAGTTTACAAACCAATTTTAAAAGGTGGTTTGGTAAAGGATACATCAAATAATGTCATTTTTGTTAGCAACACCTATGAGAGTTTTGAATTTAACAACACGAGGCGTGCAATGGTTTTACCGTACAATGAGGTTAGTGGGGGCATTAAGAACATTGTTTACAACACCTGGCGAAGTGTCCTTTCTAACGACATTACATCCATGGTAGGGACTACACCAGTCTTTTCCTATAGCAGAGGTAAAAATTTAAAGGAATTAATGGAGACACTTGTCAACAAAGACTTATACAAGAATTCTAGGATGAGTAAATATGGGTCTTGTAGTATTTGTAAATATATTAACAACAGGCCATATGTTGCAGTACACAACTTTAGCAAAACCATTAGATGTCCAGGTTTTTGTAACTGTAACACCAAAATGGTGATATATCTTGCAACATGTCTTAGTTGTCCTACTTTTTATGTAGGTAAAACCATTATAAAATTAAGACTTAGGATATTAGAACATATAAGGGACATAAGATATATAAAAAACTACTAATGCCCTTTTTACGCATAGTCAATGTTGTATTAATTTTAAAAAGTTTCTATTTTTTGTTATTGATAGGATTCCTTACAATGAAAAAGGTGGGGATGCTAAGACATTACTGGACATCAAGGAGTGCCTCTGGCAACTTACACTTGATGCATCTAGGTCCCCAGGCATAAATGAACATATATCACTTTTTAGTATTTTGAAGTATAGGTCATATTGTATATAAACATCAATACTTTGTTTTTTTGTTTTTTGAAACATTTGTTAGCTGAACCATATAATTCATCATGTATATATACACATACATATATATATATAGGTAAAAATCTTTTTTATGGTTTTTAACAGGATTTTAACATAATCGACTAGCAACAATACTTTTTGCAATTAAGGCTATTTTATAAGAAAGTTATTTAAAACTAAGGTTGCTTAAGTCCATTTTCAAAACAGTAAGGTATTGCATTACAAATAATTGAAGGGACAGAGAAATGTTTATATATATATATATATATATATATATATATATATATATATATATATATACACACATATATATATGGTTAGTTGACTATCTACTTATTTCATTAACTTCTGTTTTTTGTTTATTATTGTGTGTTTTTTCTATAAATTGTTTTGTAATTATAAACTTAATAATCAACTTTTTAATTTTTACATTAATATTAATTAGTTTAGTCTGTTTGACTGATTTTGACTAGGGGGTGTGTATATGAGTTATTGTATAAGAGTTTGAACTGTTCTTTACATTTCTTACTCTGAGGGTGCCCAATGAGTTGGATGGATGAAAGCGCTTAGACTTTTTGTTTGCTATTCCGTTTCTTTACCAGTAAAAGCACTTGTGTGTTGTCAAACCTGTTTTTTTTTTTTTTTAATAGTTGATGACATAACCTGGACATTCTGTGGTTGTTTGTATAGTACTGATGTATGTGTACTTATGGTGAATGTCGACAGTGTGTGTATTGTTAATATGTACTTTAGCCTGTGTACAGACTGTGGTAGATGTCATTGTTCTAGGTCCCGTCCTATCTATCTATCCTGTCTTATCTGATGTTTCATGCTGCTCCACTGTATGTTACCATATTGGCTTACATGTTTGTCCTATACCACAGACAGGAAAAAGACCACACTGTGTAGTGGCCCAGTATATGTAGGGTTAGTCTGTGAGTGGCACATATGAGGATGGTGTTGAACCGATAGTCCATATACTGCAATATTATGCTAGCTTATCATATGTGGTTGTGGCTGTGTTCACATTGGTTGTGGTTATGCATTTTCACACAGGTCTATCTTATTCTGTGCTGTGACATGTCTGAAGAGCCTGCTATATATGCAGGTACATGTGCATTCCCCCATAGGAGATGTAGGCCAGTGTTGAGCCAGTCTGCTGTAGCCTGCACATTACATGCCTAGCAGCTTAGTGTACTTACCCAGTGAGATGTCATGTCCAGATACTTGCCAGATGTACTGCTGCCAGGCCTACCTTAACAGTCATGTATGTCAGACAGTGCAGTGGGATGCTGTACAGATGTATGTCAATATCTAGTGGGTAGTATGTGGCCATGGCACCCCTGTACCAGTGGTTATTATGTGTCAAGACAGACAGGGGTATGTGAATGCATAACCTATAGGGGCAAATGTATACCAGTCATTATGTGTTATACCCATCTACATGGCTGTTAACATTCATATTGTCAAGCTTGGTCCACATGTTTTGCACTAAGGGGTTCTGTGTATACCTCTGGACTGTACAGAGCATGTCAGAATGTCCACATATATTGGCCTGTATCTCTGCTGCAGTCCACAGGGTCATTATGTGCTATCAGCGGTACTGTACTATGATGTCCTTAGGATGTCTGTCAGTAGCCAATGGCGCACATGTGAAAAGCAGATGTGACCTCTCACAAACACACCATATCTGTGAAGAAAATCCCCGTTACAATAGCAATAGTCTACTAATATACTTGCTAGACATACCTGACATCCCCTTGCACTATGAAGTTGGAACTATATGGGCTGAGGTAGGGCTACACTCCATGTTCAGGACATATGGTGAAAATATATGCACATATAATTATCCAGATATCTCTACATATAATTACACATATACATATTGACATATATAGATGGGTATGTATATGTACATAGATATACATATACACACCCAGATATATACATATACAGAGCAATATATATCTACACATATACAGATAGTGATACATATGCACATATACGTATGGATATCTACAGATATATTGACAGTAGTAGGTATATCAGAATAGATGTGTATGCACATATAGTTATAGCTATCTACATATATACCAACATAACTAGGCATATCTGTACACATAGGATGTGCATACATATATAGCTATATACACATATATCTATATATACATATACGTATACCTATATATACACATATGTATATATACATATATATATATGTATATGTGTGTGTATATCTATATATATATATATATATATATATATGTGTGTGTGTGTGTGTGTGTGTGTGTGTGTGTGTGTGTGTGTGTACATACAAACAGATGTACAAATGGCCATATATATGTAGCACTATACAGATGTGTATACATACATATGTATGTACATGTAGACATATATAGACCTATGATATGTATACAACCATTTTACTGTCATGAGTAAATGTCATGGTTGTGTATACCCTCCCACATGTATCTCACTGTATGTATCTATTATGTGCACATTATGATAAAACAACATATGTGATGCAACAGTCATATTAATAACAAAGACTGCACAAGTTAGGAACTACAGGCAAATGTTTAATACTACTCAATATGTGTATTGATAGCTATATTGATAAAACAACAGCAGTCTTCACAGTGGTCATGGTGTAGTGGTTAAGTGTTGTGACTTCAGGGTACAGGGTCCTGGGTTCAACGACTGTTAATTTTGTTGCTGGGCAGGACAAGGGCTGTCAGATACAGAGTGGTTAAGGCAGTTCTGAGCAGCTTTAAGCGGGTTTGTGTGGGTTTGCATGAAGCTAAGCGGTGCTAAGCTATGGGCAAACATACAAGCACTTATACAGTGTGTGCAGCGCTTACCAGTGTGCATATCAGCTTAGCTGTTATATTGCAGCAATGTTGATACTTGCTAAGCATAGCTTAGCCCTGGTAACCAAGACACACAACCCAGTCTGATAACCTGTAATAAGTGTATGTAATGCCATGTACAATATATGCACCTATGTGCTGTCATTACAGTAGCAAGGGGTGTGTGTCATGTGTGGGACACAGACATATATGACGCCTGTACAGTACTGTTATCTGTGTGAATGTGTTACATACAGGTTTAGTAGCCCAGACTACATGCTGTCACACTGGCATGTAGTGTATCATGGCAGTACTACTGTTGACAGTGCTAACCCAGGCAAGAGCAGAGTGCTTAATCTAGTACTGACAACAGGCACACCTGCGAGCATGGCTGGACACCAAGGCCTCCCTGATGTATCCCTGGTGTGTGAGCTGTGTCACAGTATATACCCCTTACTGGTCTGTCAATGCACTCATGCTACGGCATAGCATCCTGCCAAGCTGATAACTGTTATTCCCTGTACAGATGTACAGATGGCAGGTATCCAGCTGGGATATGTACAGGGAACCTATGCTTGATTAACGCCCTACTACAGGTGTGGCATGTGCATGAGATGCATTTCCCTGTAGTACCAGTGTTGGGGTATACTATGGGTTGTATCGCAGTCGTGGCCAATGTGTGATGGTGGGTATGGCAGAGTGTCATCATTGGTTTCAGTAGAATATCCAGTGGAGGATGTGGGTGGTGTGTACACTGTTATTACACCAAGGTACACCAGGTATATGTCCCATGTACCACGATATGGTTACCACTGTCACCATCAATCATACAGGTAACTTTTACCACAATCCAAGGCAGTTATGCATGTGATGTGTGCAGTCTACCTTTAACACATTGAAGACATGGTCAAGTTAGTTTGCAGCAATAGGCCCTGGTATCTCAGATGTCTGTTTGGCTGTTATGTGTCTGTAAATGTGTATATGACGGTATGTCACACTACGTATCATCCAAATACAACCATTACATCCTCCATTAGCATACTGTACATGTTGGGGGATGTTCTGCATGTACCATGTAACCTGGGAAACACCTCTCCCTAAATGCTGTGCGGTGTGTGCAATGTAAGCCACACATGTCAGTATTATGACATAGCTAGGTAAGGGTCTAGTCCCAGGGTTGGCAAGTAACAGTGTGTGTGTGTGTACGTGGATGGGTCTACATCAGATTGCAGGGTATACATGCCTCAGCAGGCCACCTGTCCATGTGGCACAGGCAATAACGGGTTTAGTAACCTGTGAAATGCATTCAGCTAAACCCCAGATATGTCACAGCCTTGGTGTCATCACAGTGACATACTCCTTTGTGCAATATGACTGCGGACTATCCTCATGCTGACACATGTACACCTACAACACACATGGATAACATTATAAGGACTGCAATCAACCAGTGTTACTAACAGCTGTAATGCATCATTGCTAGATGGCTACACTACCTGCCAAATATGCCTCACACTGTACTCCCTGCAACATGTTACACTGCAGTACTGTGGTACACTGTTGTACAGTGACTGTGTGCATCAGAACCACATCAGCCTGTGCCTGCATCAATGGTATGGATGACAGGGATGGGGCACAGGTATCATCATATGCAGAGGGTGTGGTGTTGGTTTGCCAGAGGCCAAGGGTGGGACATACATTTGACACCATGTGTGTGAGTGAGGGGTGTACTCTGGGGAGCTGGCTGAGGTTATGTGGTGTGTGCAGGTATGGGGTTGCCCTAGGTGTGTTTGCATAGTGTGTGGGTATGCATGCACACAGTTCTGCCATGTGGCTGCCCTACACAGGTGTTTATGGACAGCTGCAGACCATACCTGGCAGGGTGTGCAGTTCACTGCTTCCAGCCACGTCACATGGACCTTGCCTGCTAAGGGTTTCACGGGCACATCCAGGTACAGGCCTCAATGTGCTACCCTCACCTGCTGATGACATTTGTCCACTGGTACCAGGTCCCTCCTGGAAATGACCAGGACCACTTGCACGTGTCCTGCTGTGGTGTGGTGTGGTGTGGACAGCACACCCCCTGCACTGCCGGGGCTGCTATTGCCACTACAGGAGCACCTTGGTGTCCTGGCGTGTCCACATTGACTACCATCAGTTGGTGTTTCTGGCATACGTCCATGCAGACGTCACCACACTCCCACCACTCCTTCAAGCATGGACAGATCATGGCTGATGAGGGCCATCATCTCACCAGGCCATCTATCCATGAACTCAGTTAAGCCATGGGTAGCACCAGCCAGTTCACGGGCATTGTCATTTGAAGATGTGAGATAAGCCCTCTGCAGCCTCAGTCCCTGCCTGTGGTAATGTTCTATATTTGCCTGCAACCGCCATTACAACCTGAAATCTGCTGGTAGCAGCTATATCTCCTCTGCCAGGGGCATGATGTCCAGCGGCTGTACCATTAGCACCCAGGGACATCTGGCTATGTGGTGGCCTGCTGGACATATGGCTATGCCTGCTGTGACCGGACACAATAGGCAAGGTTACAACACTTTCCTGTGCACTGCCACTGAATGCCAGTTGTCCCTCTGCTATGGCCACTGGTAATGGGGTGCATATAAGCACTGAAACTGTGTGCGGGGGTGGGGTGGCTAAAAGGGGGATGTCAAATGTTGGCACAGTGTCAGCCCCTGACAACCCTACCTGTGACTCAACATTATTATCATCATCATCATTGGTGTCTATCATTGCTGGCCTGTTACAGACTATTCACCTGCATGCCATTGTCAGGGCCACTATGGTTAAATATATGCCAATGGTATAGTTGCTCTGAGATTGCTGCACATCTGACAGTCTGTGTTATTGGGGATATCTATGCATGCTGTTGGACATGTGCTGGGATTGTGTAGACTATTGCTACCAACAAATGTTCTATAACAGTGACACAATAACATGGGGTCTATATCAAATCATCGAAATGGCTCATTATCGAATGCCATAATGTTGAACTGCAAATCCTGAACTCTAACAATATCAAAACCTCAAAACAGCAAATTTTTTCCCAGGGAAAAAAGTCACTGTTCCGAGAAACACACACACACACACCTCATGCACACTAAAAAACAGCAATCCACACACATACATTTAAAAGTTACATCTAACCCTACACTACACTGCACATACATTACTATCTATCCACTTACCTTAACCCAGACCCTAACCCTAAGCTCTGTCATTATCGCACACTCACCTCACCCGTGCCCTAACCCTAACTCACTTAACCCACCCCAATCCCAAATTCTCACTATTGCACACTCACCTCACCCGCACCCAAACCCTAACTCATTTAACCTGCCCCAACTCCAAATTCTGTCACAATCACACACTTACCTGACCCACGCCCTAACCCTAACTCACCCAACCTGTGCCCTATCCCGAACGTCCGCACAATCACACACTTACCTTAACCCAACCCGTAACTTTTCACCACATCACTGAAAACAGAGAAGCCACAACAATGGCCAACTGAATTCTTTCCCTAGGAAAGAATTTGCTTTTGTGCAGCTTCACTGTTTTCAATATTCTTGATACTGGGTTCATTAGATCATTCAAAATTCTGCTGTTTCGATGATCTAATATAGACCCAATGCCATGTATATGTTGTATTTTCCAGCAGATCCACATTTCCACACCCATCTGCCCATGATACCTTCTATATCACATGTGTGTCCCAACCTGGGGCCTCCTCATGTACTGTTACAGCAATACCATCGGGTGGAACCACCCAGCGAATGTTGTCTTCCCCCCTCAGGGCACACACAGACATGTTTCGGTCCCCTGAGCTCAGGTCTAGGGTCTGTTCCATACCGGGCTCCACAGACACATAAGTGATGTGCTACATCAGTCTGAGGCACCCAGTACACATTCACAGGGCCAACATTCTCCTCCTGCTCAGCCTCCAGACCAAGCACCTGTACCTGTTGTGAGTAGCAGTGGGTGGGAGGCTTGTTCCCATTGTGCCCATATTGGGGATCATGGGGCATCCACATCATAGACCACACACACCATCCATGTTGTTTACCCACCACGTGTTACATACCACTCCTGTAGTCTGTCCTCTATATCTACCAATCCTGACCACCTCCACATGTGTACTTGCCATACTTCCCCATATTCCCATTGCATACTTCACAGACAGGGGCAATGTGGTGCCAACAAGGGACTAACGTGACATACCCATCCATGGTGCACACATTGCCAGCTGCAGATATCTGTGTGTATTGCTATGTGTGCTGCTGCTTCACACATAGCACACATCACTGTGGTAGTGATATAGGGGACATGTCTTTACATACATATATGTTTGTGTGTGCGTTTGTATATATGTAGACATGTGCATATAGGTATATATCTATATATGTGTAGATATATGTGATGTTTATATGTGTGCATATATATGTCTACAGATGGGTATATGTATATTTCTGGGCATACATGCTCACATACATGTATAGCTTTATATATTATATATGTGACATATGTACACATATGCATACCTATATGTAGGGTACATTCAGACATCAGCTCCACAATCTCACAACAGCTTCCTGCACAGCTGCACTATTCTGCCTTGCTACAACACAGATAGGTGCCACATATGGACACAACCTGATATTAGAGGGATATATGTGGGACCTGATTGCAGATAACTCTATAACACTTATATGGCATTCCTGCATGCTACATTACAGATTCACCTGAGTATCCTGCCAGTGGCGGGCCATGACTCCCACATTTCCATCATAATGCCATTACTTCCACCACCAGCTATTGGCCACATAATATACATACTTCCCATTACACAATACACACTATGTTGGCTTACATCTTGTCTGTCAGTGCTGACCTGCACAGTTAATGGCTATGGCCGACTACCCACAGGGACAGACACTATTGTCCATAGCAGCTGTTCAGTTGAACATCATCACAACAACACCTGATGGCACATATAACTCATTCCACGTTATTTATCCCATTATGATGGATCAGGTACTATATTCAATTACATGTATATATACTTCACATACCTGTTGTGGGAATGATGCCTTGTTGAATGGCAGCTGGCTAAATGCCTGTGACTTCAGCTGTTAGTTTGAAGAGCTTCTTTTTTTTCTCTCTCACTCTCTCTATCTCTCTCTCTCACTCTCTCCCTCATCTTGGCTTTAGTAGGTGATGCACATGATCAGGTGATGGCCTGTGCACCAATCAGTGTCCTTCATTTGCTAACTGCATGCAGCTTGCTGTGTACTGCTTCCAATTACTACTGTCATGGCAACCACCTACTATAAATCCCTACATCATGTGGATGAGGTCCCTTTACCTTTCCTGTGAGATGGACATCCTTCCTGTGTGTGGGCATCAGTGTTACAGACAGCGGGTAGCAATACCTCTTACAGGAGAACTGGCACACTCAGGTCAACTACATATTTGTAGGAGGTTCCAGAACTACAGACAGAGTGTGAGTAGAGTTGTGTTATGCTTTGTATAGTACTGGTGTCACAGGGTGTGTGTGTACATACTAGTTTACCTTGGAATGCAGTTTGTCTGCATAGCTCTCAACTGTGGGTCTATCCTCTTGGTGGCCAGAGGTGTGCCTCTCATGTTTTGTCTGTCCACCACACAGGTCCTCTGTCAGATATTTCACTGGCAGTGTGTGTGTGTTGAGTGCTATCAGTATATGGTTACATTCATTTATGTTTCTAACCTCAATTTCCTGATTAAGGGTATGTTGCAGACTATCCTGTAACACCAGTGACTTGCTTAGTGTATGGCAACAGTTTTCCACATATGGGCTTGTGTTCTAGCCTCTGTCCTCCACTTACATACCAACCTTTGCACATATGACATGCTGTCAGGGGTTGTTCTGTATTGGGCTGTGAGTATATCACACTGCCATTGCTGCCATCAGTCCACTGCTGTTGTATCCCCCACACATACGGTGGGGCTGGGGCCATATATGTGTGGCCTTCACCTACACAATACATGTGTGCCCTTATGCACTCCAGAGGCCAGTGTATGTAACACTGGTATATGGCCCTGTATTATTGAGTCTGGGGGGGATGCACCATAAATGACCTAGGCTGTTAAAAAATGTGAGGGTATCAGGGGTGAGCTGCCGTAAGGTATCTGGATGTACAGTATCATATACTTCACCTATATTTACATTACTTACATAAATTGAGTTAATGCAGGCCTATTGCCTCCTGCCATACAGACTGTTCTGTTTGTCAGTGTGCTTGTGATGGTGTCAGTTATGCCTTGCTATGTAACAGTTACATCCCATTTGGTCAACTGAAGTCTTTACCACCTAGTGATTTTGTACAGAGTATAGATAGAGGCTGCTGGACTATTCACCTGCATTAAGTACTGTTGATTGTTTGGTATCATGTGGCCCAGTCTGTCTTTACTATTGTACAATTTGAAAGGCTTGGCCTGGACAGCAACAGTTGTGAACCTTTCCAGACTACTGTATTAGTATAACTGTTTCACAGTTCATTACTCTGTTTATATGGATGTCAGTATCTGAACAGCTATATGACTTGCATATAGAACTGTAATAGTACACAAATAAAGGTTTTCCATTTCTGCAAACCTGTGTGTAGTGTTTTTTCCTATGACCTCTCTGTGGGTATATGCTGCAGGCAACGATTGTCATTTGTATGGGTGGCCCATACAGTGTCCAGTTGTTAAAGTGTTAACTGTAGGCATATTAGCTGTTCCATATTGTGTGCACCTTCTACATATGTATCTTACTGTGCATATCTGTGCGTGTGTATGTGTAGTCACATATATACACACACACACACACACATATATATATATATATATATATATATATATATATATATATATATATATATATGTATCTCTGTGTCTGCATATATGTGTCTGTGTATATGTATCCTGGGGATATTGATAGCTTCCACATTTTACATTTCCTATGGGAGCCAGACTGTACTGCATGATATGTTACCAATACCAGCCTGACATCATACATGTGGGATGTAGTACTGTTAACATCTTGTGCCCATATCGTGTCAGGTTCTGGTTATGGGATCTGCAACACTTGGTAGTGTGTTGCAGGATGGACGTTTTTGGCTGTGGGTGGGTATGCCTATTCATACAAGACATATATTGTTTGGGCCTCTCAACCCCATTAACGGTGCATGCGGACATATATATTTTAGTTAATCTACCATTGCTATCTACAGATGTATAGCCATATATATATATATATATATATATATATATATATATATATATATATATATATATATATATGTGTATATCTATATATATATATATATATATATATATATATATATATATATATATATATATATATCTGCTTACATATATATAACTATGTCCGTATATGCCTATATAGATATATGTATCTACGTACATATATGTAACTTGCTGTGTATATGCAGACATATTGGTGTAGAGATATATATGTGTCGATGTAGGCATTTGCATGTATATATGCTTATATATATTTATATATATGTATATATTTCTAAATATATATATATATATATATATATATATATATATATATATATATATACATATATAGATATGTTGTATCTGTTTAGATATTAATATATCAACACAAACACATACATCTAAATGTTGGAATACATTCTCTGTACTGTTGCATGACTGGCTGGATGATATGTTTCTGAAAACATCAGATTTACATATATCTGGCATGGCTTAGTTGTAAATCACTTTGTCTATGGTGTGCAGGGTCCTTGGTTTGAGCCTTGCAGAGGCTGTTTATTTTCTTGCTGTGCAGAACATGGGCCATTAGATACAGAGTGATTAAGGCACTTTAAAGCAGTTGTAAGTGGGTTTGCACAGGTTTGCATGGAGGTAAGCACTGCTAACTTCGAGTTACAGTGTCTTATATTCAGTTAGCTTCTAAATTGCTTAACCTGTGTAGGCATTGCTTACCTCCATGCAAACAGGCTTAAACCCACTTACTGTTGCTTAAAAGTGCTTACTGCCGCTTACCCCGTGCTAATTTCTTTAAAAGAAAAGAAAAAGAGGTTGATAGAAAAGTGGTAAAAAATGGGGCACAAAGAGGAAAAGACAGTAGGGAAAATAGCCAGGGATGTGCAGGAAGGGTTTAGGGAAGGTCCATAGCTGCCCATTTCTTCTACAGCAACAGGTGTGCAAATGCACTGCATTTGGAGGTAGATTTGGACACTCAAACCCCTGGGAGAGAGGTGAGGACAACAATTATAAGATGAGATGCCAATTAGACCAGATTACATGTGTCCAGTGGACATGTGTGTGAAATGGACAGCTATGTATGGGGCGAGATTTTTTTGTAGGAACAGATTACCCTTTTTTTTCAGGTGACAGTGAAATGTTGGGGGAAGGATAGTAGGCATATTTGGGGAGGAAGGTTGGGTAGGTTAACAGACAAGACAAACAAAATGCATACACGGGTGGTAAATGACACATGAGGGGTAAACACCTTCATGGGGAGGGGTGCTGGGATATCGGAAGCCCACAAGCCCCCTAGTGGTAACAGTGGGACTGAGGTCCCCACCCATAGGCAGTCACCACTGCACCTTCACAGCCCTGAAGGTGGCTGTGCTGGAGGCTGTCACAGAGCCAGGCTGACTCTCTAATCACAACACGTGGCCCTTGAGCTGGCATAGAACATCACCAAACTGCTCGCTGATCAATCTACGCACCACAACCCTGACCTGGCGATGGGTGACAGGTGCCTGTCTGCGCCCACTCCTGGGGGGGACGAGCCCCATCCACTGAGGCGGTTTCACCCGAAAGTGGTGCATGACCAACAGACAGGGAGGTCCTGGGCTGGGCCTCAGACATGCTGGAGCCCAGTGCCATGGCCAGCTGAGGTGGGAAAGGTGGATCCACCGGGACCGGCCTTCCCAAGCGTGCTATAGTTTTTAGATTACATCATCATTTGTGGGTTGATAATAGTCAACACATTCCAGAGTTAGGTATAATAGCATGCATAGATATTCCCATTAACCCAGACACCAGATTAGGAACAGTTGCATAGCAAACAGAACTATTCCTGGCTCCACAAAGTCTGCTCTTCACTTTTTCCCTTAGAACTGCTCTATCTCTCAATTTAAACACCATATTCTCATTCTAAGGCCCTTCACTTGTCCAATTAAGTAATCCTACAAGTTAGCACTATTAAACCATAAGCACTACTTACTCTTATACTCTCTACGATTACCAAGTCCTCTATTGGTCCGTCTTAAATTCAGTTTACCTATATTACTCTAGCATGTCCAAAGGTCAGTCAATGGTTTCCTCTCCAGTCCAGCTGGTGAATCTGGGAATTTTGAGGCAATGTTACAACTGTCTCATGTACACGGACAACCCTCTCCTCCTCCAAACAGGTTCAAATATATGTGAGAGATGCAACTATTTAGCCAAACTGGAGGCTGAGCTCTCTCATCTCAAAACTGGTGTAACCAGTCAGGAGGAGAAGGTAACCCCACACAACACAATTCCAGTATCACATAGTCCCACCACATCAGTGAACCAAACACATAAATGCACAAAAACATACTCAGAGGCTCTAAATAAAAATCTACCTAAGCAACAGAGATCTCCAAAGCAGACATCCAAGCAAACACTACCTCAAAACAAAACACGCACAACACATAGCCCACAAAGTCAGTGTGCCAAGCAGCCACAGCCCTTAAGGCTGAATAACACACCTGATACTCTTGTAATAGGTGACTATTGTCAGACACACTGACATCCCGCTCACCAGGCTGAATAAAGAGAAGGTCACAGTGAGCTGCCTGTCGGGTGCTAGGATCCGCCACATAACATAAGCACTCAGGTCACTCCAAAGCAAATACAAATATGACTCAGTCATTGTACATGCTGGTGTGAATGACCTGAGACGTACCTCCCTGGACTATATGAAAAGAGACATAGAGAAGCTCTCTGATCATGTAGCCCAGGCTGGTATGACCCTGACCTTGAGCAGCATCTTACCCTCACCTAGAATGATGCCACAGTACAAAGACAAAATGATCGATTTTAACAATTGGCTAAAATTTTGGTGTCATTCAAAGGGGATCCAGTGTCTGTCAGCCTGGGATGACATGCTTGACAAGCCACGTTGCTTCGCTAGGGGATGGCTTGCACCTGTCACCACTGGGCTTTCGGATATTGGCAAAGGCTCTTGCCACCCCCATAGTGCCTTTTTTAGGCAAGGCTCAAAAGTTAAACCCACCCCCATAGACAGCACAAGGAACAAGAAACTAAGGGTAATGCTGCTAAACGCCAGAAGTCTTAACCTCAAGATGCATGCACTCAAAGCTCTCCTCAGTATGGAGAACATCGAAATCTGTGCAGTGACAGAAACCTGGTTCAAGGCTCCAGAGAGCACCCCAGCACTACCAGGCTATACCTCATATCATGCTTTTCCGCCCCAAAACCCGGACGGAACCACAAAAGCAGGGGGAGTTTCCATATTTATCAAGGATATCCACACCTCCAGGTTACTGGCATTGCACGAAGTATCAGAGACCATCCGTGTGCAACTAACAGTGGGCAAGACTGCTTTTCAGTTTATAGCATCCTACAGACCACCCTCTCAAAGTCAGGAATCCCACTCGGCTTTCCTGAAAACATTGGAGAACATGAAGATCTCTCCGAACACCATTATATTGGGCGACTTCAACTACGCAAACATTGACTGGGAGCACTACTCAAGCCCCAGCACCTTAGCCAAAAGGTTCCTGGAAATTATAAACTCAAATGCTATGGAACAACTAGTCACCACTCCCACAAGAGGGGACAACATACTAGACCTGATCATTACCAACATGTGGACTCTATGCTCCACACCAGAAGTATATCCCTCATTGGTAAGATCAGATCATAAATTAATTTCACTGGATGTCCACATCCCGACCCCACCCCCAGCCCAGAAAACCACAGTGAAAAACTTCTCAAAAGCGAACTTCTCAAAGTGGAATCCTTCAAGGCCCCAGGGCCAGTGGAAAATACGGCCCAAACTGCAGAATCCTATATAAACGCATTCTACGGACATCTCCAGGAATGCATGGATCATGCTATACCAAACAAAACCAAGACCCAATCATCCAAAGGCAGGCATCCAGTCTGGTGGACCCCTGCCATAAATAAACTGTACAACAGAAGGAGGAAGCTACTACATGATAGAGCAAAATCCCTAATAGGGAAGGCATCTCTGATCAGTGCTAGCAAAAAATTACGATCCCTCATAAAATCCTCCAAGGCCAGCTTCGAGAGAAAAATTGCACAGGACACCAAAGACAATCATAAGGCTTTTTTCAGTTATGTTAGAAACCTGGGATGCAACTCCCAGACTTGTTCTGAGTTGATTCTAAACGACAAAAAATACACTGAACCCACAGACATCACCAATATCCTGGCAGACAGGTTCAGTGCAAACTTCTCCACCCCCTCCTCCCCAAAAGAGCAAGTATCTATCCCGGCAGAGGGCTGCCTCCCAAACATCTCTGATGCTCAGGTGAATGCTGCCCTCTCCAAAGCAAAAAACACTGCTTCCATGGGACCAGATGGCGTCCCAGGTTGTGTCCTACATAAACTCCAAGAGGAACTAATCCCTCAAATAAAACAGCTATACAATCTCAGCCTCACTACAGGATATGTGCCCACAGAATGGCGTACAGCAACAGTGGTCCCACTCCACAAAGGTGGAGCCTCTACGGACCCTGGAAACTATTGCCCCATAAGCCTGACTAGCTTAGTCTGCAAGGCTATGGAGAGGATCATCATGGAGCCCATAAACAAAGACATTGGGGACCTACAGACACTAGATCCTACCCAGTTTGGCTTTGTCAAGGGCAGATCCTGCCTTTTGAACCTGGTTGACTTCTTCGAAACAGTCACCAAAGCTATAGATGAAGGGAAGGTAGTCCACACAGCCTATCTGGACCTTGCAAAGGCATTTGACACACTACCCCACTCGGGCATCATAGATAAGCTATCCAGCTTAAATATAAACCCCTATGTCACAAGATGGGTCGCAAACTGGCTCAAAGACAGAACCCACAGAGTGAGAGTTGCTGGAGCTATGTCAGACTCGAAACTGGTCACAAGTGGCATCCCACAGGGTTCTGTCCTGGGACCACTCTTGTTCGGTATATACTTTTCCAAGGTACAGGCAAACGTGGGAGGACTATGGCTCACCAGGTTCGCAGACGACTGCAAACTGGGCGCCATAATCAACTCTCCAGCTGACACAAACATCCCTCAAAAAGGTCTCTCAGAGACAGATAACTGGTGCCAGTGCCATGGTTTAAAGCTAAATGCCAAAAAATATATAGTCATACCCTTTGGCAAAAACAATGTGCCCACAAATTACCACATAGGCAGAAACCCATTAAGTACAGAGAAAGTTATTAGGGACCTGGGGACCCAAGTTGATAGAAATCTCTCCTTTGAAAACCACATTGCCAAAGTGGTTAGAAAGACCTTCTACATAGCCCACCTCATCACGAAGGGTTTCACATCTAGATCAAGAGAGGTAATCATGCCCCTTTATTCATCCCTCATCAGGCCCATCATAGAATACAATGCCCCTTTTGGGATGTACCTTACCCGACACCTGCAGCAATTGGAAAGACCCCAAAAGTATCTCACCAAGAGGATCAAGGGTCTCAAACAGATGCCATATGCTGCTCGGTTGAAAAAGCTCCAGCTCTACTCAGTTGCATACCGCCTACTTCGAGGCGATCTATGCCTGACATACAAAGCTATGTCAAATCCAGAATTAATGGACATGCTCCACCTCAGTAACTCTAAATCCCTTAGAGCCACATGCTCGAGGGACTTGAACCTCAGCACAGAAATAAATAGAACTTGCTGGAGGGACAGGCTCATAACCCAGAGGCTCCCTTCACTCTGGAACAGAATTCCAGTTCATGTGAGGCAGAGCACCTCACTGAATCTCTTCAAGAAGAATCTCGATAGGTGGATGGGGGATTGTAGGTTTGTCCCAGGGATTACTCCCGTGTCACTATTAGACAGAGGCACAGTAAACTAAAGGGCACAGTATACTCAAATCAAGGGGTGGCGTAAGCCATACAGAATCGGGCTAGGCTTATAATTGCCCCAGGGCAGATAGCCTAGTATGAACCTATGAACCTATGAACATGCATATATTGGACCACAGTGGTAATAAGAACAGCATGCAGGCACATTGATGGCACCATGCCACCAATGTTGGAATAATTCAATATAGCACATGCATGGGAACCATGAAAATATTTATCAAACATTTGGAAATTATCAGAGTCATTACATACCAGTTGGGGTGGGTATGTTGATTATTGTTGGAGATATGGTGGGGGGGAGAACAATGTCAATTAACAACTAGTATATTCCTATAGTTCACAATACTTTCCTAGTCAGTGCTGTTATCTGTACCTTACAAGTCTTACTGCACTACCTTATAGCCTTAGTTTGGACAGTGATATGGCTGTCGTCATCGTTACACATGAACCAGTTTTACCTGCAGTATACACCTCTTACCTGGTATACCTGTGGAGGGAATGTTTGTTAACACTAACTGTTTCTACACATACTCCCGGATTCCAGGTTGTTGCACATAGCTCTCCAACTCTTTCTGCACAAACTCTGGCCATGTGTTGATCATATGCTGGTGTGCCGGGACATATCTAGAATATTACCCTCCTCTGCCTTTAGTGATCTGACACACACATATACATGCTTTCCTACACAGTTGTATTATGTAGCATAGTGTGGGTGACAGTGACCAGTGATACTTTATTATTCAGAGAAACTGCAACCGTCCCATTAGCTTGACAAGCCTTATCTGCAAAGCCATGGAGAGGATCATAATGGAACTCATAAATAAAGACATAGGGAACTTGCAGACTTTGGATCCAACCCAGTTTGGCTTTGTCAAAGGCAGATCATGCCTTTTAAACTTGGTTGACTTTTTCGAGACAGTCACCAAGGCCATTGATGAGGGAAAGGCAGTCCATACAGCCTACCTTGACCTGGCAAAGGCCTTCGACACAATACCCCACTCAGGTATCATCAAAAACTCATCAGCTTGAATGTAAACCCATATATCACAAGATGGGTTGCAAACTGGCTAAGTGACAGAACCCACAGGGTCAGAGTTGCTGGAGCCATGTCAGACTCAAAGCCTGTCACAAGTGGTGTCCCACAGGGCTCAGTCCTGGGTCCACTCTTGTTCGGCATCTACTTTTCTGAAGTACAAGCAAACACAGGAGGGTTATGGCTGACAAAGTTTGCAGATGACTGCAAACTGGGCGCCATAGTCGAAAACACATCTGACACAGATATCCTTCAGAAGGGCCTCACAGAAATGGATAACTGGTGCCAGAGCCATGGCCTAAAGTTAAATGCCAAGAAATGCATAGTCATACCCTTCGAAAAACAATGTTACCCCTAGCTACCATATAGGTGGCAATCCACTGAGCACAGAAGAAGTCATCAGGGATCTGGGGACCCAGGTTGACAGTAGCCTTCGTTTGACACTCATGTTGCTAAAGTAGTTAGGAAAACCTTCTACATTGCCCACCTGATCATGAAGGATTCACATCTAGATCAAGGGAGGTCATCGCCCCTGTACTCACCACTCATTAGACCTATGATTGAGTACAATGCCCCATTCGGAATGTATCTGACCAGACACCTGCAGCAGCTGGAAAGGCCCCAAAAGTTCCTCACCAAAAGGATAAAGGGTCTCAAAAATATGTCTTATGCTGCCCGACTGAAAGAACTCCAGCTCTATTCAGTCTCATACCGCTTGCTCAGAGGTGACCTGTGCCTGACATATAAGGCCATGTCAAACCCTGATTTGATGAATATGCTTCACCTCAAAAATCTAGATCCTCAGAACCACAAGGGCGGGAGACTTAAACCTTGACACGGTTATTAATAGAACATGCTGGAGGGACAGATTCATCACCCAGAGACTCCCTATGCTGTGGAACCAAATCCCGGTACATGTGAGGCAGAGCACCTCGCTGGCCTTGTTCAAGAGGAATCTTGACCAATGGATGGGGGATCACAGATATACCCCAGGGATTACTTCAGTGTCACTGCTTGACAGAGGCACAGCAAAATAATAGGCATAGTTTTATTCAAACTAAAGGGGTGGTGAAAGCCAAATAACTATGGGCTAGGCTTATAAATGCCCTTGGGCAGATAGCCTAGTATGAACCTATGAACCTATGAACCTATGAACTCACAATTCCCTACAATACCAGAGTGAACAGTACTAGTACAGCTTATAATGGTCTGTATTTCTCAGCACAGTGTTTGTATCCAACGTAGCTGTGGGAGCAATGTTTATTAGCACTACCTGACTGTTGCCACATAAAGTTCCAGATTGCACACTAGTATTATGCACATACATCTCACTTTGTTACTGTATACACTCTGGTCACAGCTTGACAACATGGGAGTGTAAATAGGACATATTTGAAATCTTACTCTCCTACCAGTTGTGGGGGTTGCTACAGTGACAGGTGTGTTCTCATGATGTTTGACCATCACTTGTATTCCCTGTTTGCTGGCTACACATCTGGGATCATCCCACAGACTTACCAGGGGGCAGGGGGACAAGCAGCAGATATGGGCACATATACTGGACATTCTGGGATCATCTGTACAGTTGTGGGGAATGAATCTACATGCAGTCTAATTCTACTCCCAGGATTCATACCATGTCTATGTCTGCTACAACATAAACACTGTCCATCACAGTTGTGTCTGCTATATAGATATTGCTGTATATCGCCAATCTGCTTTCTGTCTTATTAATCCCCTGTGCTTATGCATTCCGACCTTGTATTACAACACTCATATACAGATTTCCTAGGCAGTTATATATAGTTGGACAGTGTGGGTGACAGTGATGTGTAATATCTCATTATTCAGAGAAAATGCATATCATTCTTGTATTTCTGGCCACAGTGTTGGTATCTGACAGACCTGTGGGGGGAATGTTTATTAGCACTACCTGAATGTTCCCACACACAGTACCAGATCCCACATTACTATTATGCACATACATCTCACTCTGTTACTGTACACACTCTGACCACAGCTTGACAAGTTGGGGTGTAAATGGGACATACGTGGCTTGGTAGTCACATAAGGTATTGGGGAGTTGCTTATGTGCCAGCTTTGTTCTCATAGCTGTCTGTCAATCAGTTGCATTTCCTGTTAGCTGCCTATATGTCTGGGATCATCCCACTGATTTCCCAGGGGGACAGGTTGATTGCCAACAGATATGGGCCACTTTAATTGACATTCTGGATATATCTGTACAGTTGTGGGGTATGATTCTGTATGCAGACTACTACCACTGGCAGGATTCGAACAGTGGCTGTGTGTGTGTGTGTGTATACTAAAAAAACAACAGTTCACATTTCAGTTGCATGTGTTATTCCATTTTGGTTGTCTGAATTTTCCCTGTTTACTGTCTATGTATCTCTCAGTTGTACTAAATGGCCTCTGGGGATTACACCTGTCATATACAGGCATTCCTATGCATTCAATCTATGGTGTAGGGTGTGGGAAACAGTGCTTAATACTACAATACTATTACATGATTGCATATCTACATTACTATATGATACCAGGATATACACATGCAGTCCAGCAGTTAAACCTGTTTTGTCAGGCTATTACACTTTTATTGACTTTCAAACAATATGAAACTCTTCCTGTCATATTCTCTAGTGTATGCAGTATTTGCCTTGAGCAATACAGGTTTTATACAAGCAATTAATTTACTATTGGTTTTATTTTTATTTCCTATAACAGTAAATGCATGAGAATTACTGACCTGCCTCTACTCGCAACCTCGCCAGGCGACTGATGTGGGCCTCCTGGTTCGCAGCCCAATCCATTGCAGCTGTGGGGGACATACGAGGAATATTTAGCCATACCTATCCATAATATACCTGAGATGGCAATTATTACACACATACTGGGGTGATACTTCCACACGGCTGGAACATCCCCTAATGCTCTAGCCTCTTGGAGCCACTCCTACTAGATGTCCCCCTTACGCCACTTCAGGTCAACATAGTGGTGCCTGACCTGCTCACCAGTTCAGGGTATGCCAGTGGCGCAGGCAAGATGGTCCCAGGCCTCCGCCTTCTATTGGGATACCTGGTACTGGCCCTGCAGCAGTCTCTGAGCATGGTCTTTAACTAGGAGTCCTGCCATGACCTTGGACTCCTGGATGCACCAGCACTGCACCCGGAAGCACACATCTTCTCCCCTTACTGCCATAGTGCCTGCAAGGGGAAGCTGCAACTAGGTATGAGATGTATTCTCACCTCTTGGGTTTAAGTAGGGCTGATTTCCTGCACTTTTCTGTGATTGGCCAGTTTTGAAAAGGCTAAGCTATGGGCAAACCTGCTTACCTAGAGTTGGCATTGTTTAAAGGGGTATACCACTGGGCACAATAAGTTAGCTGGTCTACACATTGCTCACACCTCCTAAGCTGGCCTGTGCAATGCTTAGCATTGCTTACATTACACTTTGCATTATAATGCCTTTTTAGCATTGAGTTATTAATCATTACACCGTATGTGTATGCCTGGTATCCATGATTAATGTGTATGTACACTCTGTGGGATCCTTGTGTTTTATTGGGACTTCAACACTCTGTTACAATTACATCTCACGTCTGGGCTTACTGCTGTACTCAATTTCACATATTTATGTTATGTAGTGGGTTATGGAACATATGACTGTATACTGATTCCTTTCACAGGTTCAGTTTGGTTATACTATGGTGAGGACTTGGTTGCTGCTACCTCATTTTTCTGTACTTAAGTGATGGCTTGGTGGTTACCTACAGTAAATGTGGTGTATAGGGCCCTGGGTTTGAGACCTGCATGGCTGTTTATTTTGTTGATGGGCAGAACAATACACATAATTAAGGCACTTTTGAGCAGTTGTAAGCAGGTTTCCAATACAGTAAGCACTGCTAACCTGCTGTTACATCTGCTTACAGAGACTTAGCTTCAGAATTACTTAGCCAGTGTAGGCATTGCTTACTTCTGCGCAAATGGGCTTAAGGCTGCTTACTACTGCTTAAATATGCTTACTACTGCTTATTTGTGCTTAAACCTGCTTACTAGTGCCTTATTCATTATGACACTGACACTTCACATGTGCATTTACTGCAGTACACCAGTTCATAAATATATGTTATTTAGTGGGTTATGCAGCATAAATATTGGTCATAACGTGCTTTGCCATGTAAAATGGAATGTGCTGCAGTGGGACTTGAACCAGGACTGCCTGCTCGTAAAGCAAATGCTCTGCCCACTACACTATTGCTATGCTGCTTCATTAGTGTATATCTTCCTTGTTATCCTCTTCAGCCATTTAAGCTGCTTTAACCGTAGCTAAGCGATGGGCACACCCGTGCACCTACGGTTAGCTTTAACCAGATTTTAAATAAAAATAAAAGGGCTTCTTCATTTTATTGATATATGCTTTTGCTATTGTACACAAGGGGGACTGTTGATGGGGATATGCGGTCACCTGTGAGCAGTCTTACTCATTGCATACCCCTTTCTGCTGTTCCACATTGCGGGAGCGTGTTTATTCTGTGAGCTCTGCTCTCAGACATGCCCCCTGCACTCTTACACACTCCGTGTAAGCCTAGAACCTTGAGCAGCACGCCTCATTAATATGCATAGTACGCTGCCGTCCTGCTCCTAAAAGGTCGCTTCCATGCAGGACTAATCTAGTCCTGCACGGAAGATTAGTAAATCTGGGGGTTTGCCTTCTGGAATGTGCACTGATGAGATTGTAGACTGTGAGTTGCTTATCATTTTTGGAATGCATTACCTGCAAGTTTTTTTCCTACAACTTCTGAATACTCATTAAGAAGTCAAAAGAAGAGAGACTACAGTAAGCCTTCAGCTAGTAAGAAATCAGGTATAATTTAACTGTAGTTAATGTATTCTTGTATGCTTTCTGTCTATATACAAATTTTTGTTTTAGATTTACTTGTGCAACTACTTGCTTACATTTAATCTTACAACGTGGATTGTTTAATTGTATTTATTACAAATAAATACTTGTATTATTCAATTTCAAAAGCTAGTAGCCAGTAATCTCTTTATCAATTTATAGGTATGTATATTGAACAGTAATTGTGGGTGGCTTTAGCTGGTTGTAGCTGTTGGTCACAAACAAAGCAGTAGTACACATTTATCATATATTCTTTAAGATAATCTCCTCTCAAATAGTATTTAGTGGTTAGTTGTTTGTGGATGATGAAAGTGTAGCCTCTGTTCATCACAAATAGACTGGTAGCATCAAGTGTGTTCCCAACTCACTTCAGTTTATATGACGCTTCTTTTATTAGATAACTACATGAAAATACAGAAGCTACAGCTGATGTTATATCTTCCATCTAGATGAGAGGTCGGCACTGAACTGTGACATTTCTGGCTATTCCCTTCATTACTGACATATATTTAGATATTTAGTGTGGATTACTACATATTGGCAATCTTTATACACCTATGTAAGGAGCTTCAGCCATACTTTTGTGATATAATGTTCAACTTTGATATTTTAGCACATTTGGGGGAGCACCCTTGCATTAGATGTATGATGTCCTATAACAATCAAAAGTGTCCTCAATACACTGTGCTTAGCTCTGCCCCTTCTGTGTTACTTGTGAGGTTGAGTTTGTCAGTTCTGTACTTCCTGCACTGAGGAATGCCTCAAAGACAGATCTTATCATAATTTGTATTTTGCATCATTAGTAAACTGCTTACCTATGAAAAACATGAATTGATTTGAATGAGTAAAGGACAATTTATGTATTATTTGTTCAATTTAATTTCTTTATTTTTTTTTTCAAAGCTATGGTCTAGGTGATCACTGCCTAGTCTACTAGTGAAGAACCTTTCACCCCCTTATTATCACATATGATCAGGTTAACATGCAGCCAGCAGCCAGAGTTTAGTGTTCTTTCATGAAGATTCATTGTATCCTCATATTTTGGTTTAACATTACATGCCATCCACATTACACACTGTAGCCACCATGATTACATTCTTATTATGAATGGCTCTGTGTCATTGTCGGTATACCATTCAGATGGTTTGCTATGTTGCACCATTCACAGATACGATGTTGCATCTGTCATTGAGCTCATCATTCTTATGAAATGCACATGAATTCAGGAATGCACCACTACAGTGATAGATATTAGAACACTGTGCTTCTCAAGCTTAGAAATACAAGCTTTTGCAATGAGTATTCAGCTTTTCTGATGACAAGATGTTTTAAGTGTTTTCTGTGTTCTGATTACACATTTTATTGCACCTGCTAGCATTTCAGCTTTTTCACCATTAGTTTCAAAAGAATATATGTTTGAGAAATAAATGAGTCTACCAAAGAGTAGGAAATTTGGTTAAAACCTCTGCATTGCCTTTTCTTATGGTATTAACCACACCTTGTATAAGCAGATTTAATTTAACTGCAAACTTGTTTCTGGGTGTCATCACACACTACAGTGAAGTGACATTTTTATTTGATTTCACTTGTAGGTTTTGACTTAATTTGTCTGCCTTTATTTTGATTACTTCCTTCTCTTCCTGCATCAGTCAGAATTGAATGCCCATAATGCACTTTTCCTGCATATATCTAATGCTTCAATTACCATTAAATATGAATTCCTTGCCAGTCTGCAATCGATTTGATCAGAGAATCATGCAAGTTACCAAACCCACAATTTCTTAATATATTTTTGAGTAGATTAAATGAAAAAGAGAGATCAAGAATGCATAAGTTTATGGGTAGTTACTAGACATGCAGTCCAGAAGGCCAACTATTCATGCTATTGAACATGAGTGTTAGTGTTGCAGGCTTGGATTTTGGGTGAGGGTCTATAATTGCATACTTGAATGATCTAGGGACTATACTGGATGTTAGAGAGATTAAATATATGCAAAACGTGTGGTTTGTCAGTATATTTTGCAACCATTCTGCTTGCTTAATCTAGTGGCTAATTTTGTGTCATTTTTTTTAAAATAGATTTTCAATTTTTTGGCTTAATTTGATTGAGCTACAGTATAGGTCTGATTTCTGCTAAAGTATATTTCTGTGATTAAGCTTAGGTATGACCCTGAATGGGGATGTCTGATATAATAGCAATCCAATTTTGAATTGTAATAATGAGACTAGTAAATACTGTTTGAACTCAACTGCTGTCAGCTGTTGTACAGATAAACTATTTTAACAAGTATGATCAGTGATGTGGTGGGTTAACATTTTGATGCATTTCCAGGACAGTCTGGGTGAAGCTGTGAATATGTTGTTATTCTGCCATTTTTTTCCTAAGTTCCAGGTATTTGTTATAGAGACTATTGCTGGCTGCAATCTTTGTCCATGTTTTCTAGGCTTGATCTCACTATCTAATTAGGCATCTGATACTGTGGTTAGCCAGAGGCATATTTGTCCCCAATCTACCTGTGTGTTTCCGGAAAAAAAGTGTATCCTATAATGGCTGACAGCTGGATCAGAAAGTAAACAGAACATTGTCAGAATTTGTCTTTGCAAATAAGTTGTCAGTGGTATATAGCTCAGTAAAATGCCTTGATTTATTGCTTTCATAAAATGGGCATCTTACTATATTTTGAAGAAGTTTACTGTGTGATTCAAAGGACAGCTGTTAACACTGGGCAGTGATCACTTAATGAATCTGGTAAGACTGTTACCTTGCTACATCTGTGTGATATGCTAGTTAATATAACATCTATAAATGTACACAAACTGATGTTGGGATTGGGTCTTTTAAAGTGATTAGCTAGTTGGTTCAAATCATTTAGGGGGAATCATCTTTTGCATTAAGGAGCTGTTGAATCAAGCATCTCCTTCTTAAAGCTACCCAGAAAAATTGTGCTTTTTGTATACCTTTCGAGTACACATTTGTTAGTATTTGCTTAGGCAGTGGCAGCAGGAAGAGTGGGGAGATATAAACCACTCCCACATGTAGATGTGTATTCTTACCTAATGCATTATTTGCTTTCAAACTGTTCAGAGATTAATCATGTGAAGAGTTATGTATTTTGATAAGGGATATACTTAGAGAGACATTTATAGTTATGAATAGAAGTACACTCTCAGCTATCCTTTAACAAGATCAAAGTGTTGTGGAATATAAGTAGAGGGACAAAAATTATGTTTTACCATTGATTCTGTTAATTATAGTATGATTGGCCATTTTGAGCTTATCCTGGATTCAAATGAACTCCATTTATTATTTATACTGTTGAAATTAATGAGCCCTATCATTATATGTTTGTAGTGTTGGATTTGTTTGTTGGGCTGATATGAACAGGTGGTCCAGGCTTGAGTTTAATTTTGCCAGAAAGAATTAATTTGATGGTAGTGAAGTAAAGTTTAATGAGTAGGCTTCTTAAACTGATAAAGGGGGCCTAGGTACAGTTGCATGAAGTTTATATTATTGTGGAAATGTTTCCTAGTTATGTGTGCAAATTTACTGTATATTTTGAAGGTTGTTTGTTTTTTAAGGTGATGTTGGAATTTAGGTAGTGTGGTTTTATGGAGGGGAAGGCATGTGTTTAATATGTAAGGGTCAGAAGGCCACAACTACTTATATGTGACATTGGGATGTATGTACTGGAGCTCAGTAGAGGGATATTATGTAGCCTACATGAGAAAGATCAATATTCAGAGTAAAGGAAGTCAATGTTACCAATTTAACAGGAAAGGACATAGTGACAAGGCTCTTGCTGTCACTAACTGCTGAACAAAATGCAGGATGATATAAGTTGAAGGAATTCAAGAGCTTCAGGGAGTTAAGGAATGAAGGAGCCCTTACTGCCATCAGGAGCAGAGAGAATATGCTGTGAAATTAGCTGTGATACAGAGGTATGAAACAGTACCTAATGCCAGAAAGAGCTGAAGGAGTGAAATAGTTTGTGCCACCATTAAGGGCTGAAAATGTTAAATAATAGCTCTTACAACCAAAAGTAGCAGAAAGGTATCATTATTATAAGATATATTATAAGATAAGAAGGGTGGGAGGTTGGCATAATGGTTAAGGTGTTTACCTTGCAAACACAAAGTGCAGGGTTTGATTCTCATATGGGGTAGTTAGCTAGGCTTAAAATAACTCACAAGGGCAGTTAGCCTAATAATAATTTATGAACCTATAAGATGGATGTACATAGTAAGGTCTGTAGAGGCTTCTGTTGGCCCAGGAGCTGAAGTATTTAAAAAAACGAGAAACTCCTTTTGTTGCCAAGACCTGAAAGGGAATTAAGACTTTGCTGATATCACACAGACCTCTTGTAAAGAATAAATACCTTGTCATAGAAGGGTCACTATATGAACATTCTCTCTGCTACTGCTAGCTTGTCTTTTTTCTGCTCCTTGAATTTCAAACTGCTGTGTGACTTTATGGCTTCCTTACATGTAAATACATACAAACATTATACATGGGTTTGTTCCAGTTGCTCTGCAATTCATAGATTGATACACCTCAAACATCTGAATCCAAACGTTTGAGTTCCAAGAAAAATTACCATTAATCTTCAGAAATGGTGGTGGTTGAAGTGTAGGCATTCTATGCTATAATGAGGCAAAAAATGAATAATACTAGTGTTTCAGTGCTTCTTTATGTAAAATGGGAAAAATGAGATTACTTTGCATCAGTTAGAAATAAAATATGAGAACACTGTTTTTATTCTTTATAACAAAATATAAAAGATCTTTTAATGTGAACCATGATGAAAAACATAATTTAGACTAATTTGTTAAAAATTTGCTTTGAAATATGAAAAAAAACTAATACATGTAGGCAGATCTAAATGGCTTCTCGGTAATTATGTCACACAAGGGAAATTATATCATTCTAACCATCTTTCCAATATCAGAAGTTTTAGAATGGCTACTCAACAAACTATCATATTCTGTTGCCATAAATTAACTTTTTTTTATTTTCTTACTGTGCTTTATGTATGTGTGTGTGTTTGTTTGTATCTATCATACATACACACACACACACACACACACACACACACACACACACACACACACACACACACACACACACACACTCGTAGTGATGTATAGCCAGGAATGTATGTAAATAAAGAGGCTTAGACAACCAAATACATCCACAGCCTTATGGTTTACTGTAGCACACTGCAGTCACAAGACATGCACATTAGTTTATGGTTATCACCCACTACCTAAAAGTGACATTAATATCCACAGTAATCACAACACAACTATTTGTTCCCCTCCATTAGCTATAGTTCAGAATCACACCGAATACCTTAATCCAGTTCTGCTAAGTATATGTGTATTAGAAGTGGCTCACAGACTATACGTGATACATCTTCAGATACTGAGCTTCAAATCACATTAAACAAGACCAGCTATTAGTTTATAGCATGTTACAGGACAGCCTCTATGTCCCCTGAAAATCATGTAAGGTTCACAAATGTACTTAATGAACTAACTCCCTGCAAACAAGAAATCTATTGTTTTAGGAGACTTGAACTACCCCTTTATAAGCTGAAGTATCTATACTCCAATATGGGATATGCCCAAAGGTTCTTTAATTTAAGAAACTAAAACTTCCTGGATCAGTTTGCTAAGAAACCCATTACAGGATATACTGTTTTTGACCTGACCCTTATGAATACAGCTTTTTTGATTACTATTCCCCTGACTTCTCCTTCTCTGGCTAATTCAGATCATAAACTAGTTACCTTCACATCCCAAATGTCTAAATCCATTGAAACCCCTATATCAGAATTCAAGAATTTCACATATACTTATCTCACAAATTTCTATGATTATGTTTCAAAATTCACCTGTTGCAGGATCACCCCAGATGCTGCCATGGCAGGTAGCTTCGCAACTATGTCTTCTTAGAAAAAGTTATAGAACTGTCAGTTTCAACCAGATCTAATTATAAAATTTCAAAACAAACCATCCTGGTGGTTCAAAAACATAAAACCAACTGCTTAAAATTGTACAGCAGATCAAACGACCCTCATACTAAGGACAACATCATTAATTGGTTAAAAACTTGAAAAACCTTATTATAAGTCTACTAAAGCAGTCTGTAAATTTAAGGTAGCATCTGAAGCTAAGAACAATTACCAGTCCTTCTTTAGCTACAGTAGGAAACTAAGAAGTAATACCCAACCATGCTTGGAAGGTATTCCTACTGACACTACCTACTCTGATTTAGTAGAAATTGTCAGCATACTAGCAAACGAATTCAGTGTAAAATTTATCCAGAGACAATACAAAGCCCGCTTATCCCCGAATCTCTCCGTCTCCCCATCATTACAGAAGAACATGTACTGAAGGTGCTCTCCAAGACTAAAGTAGTTCATCCAAGGGCCATATGACATATCTGGTTGCTTAATATACAGCATTAAACAAGCCCTGGCAGGACCACTCCTTAAACTATTTAACCTGAGATTAAACATTGGCTTTGTCCCTTTGGCTTGGCACACAGCAGCAGCAGCAGTACTGCCACTCTACAAGGGTGGTCCCACCACTGGGCCCAGGAATTACAGATACATCAGAATGACAAG
This sequence comes from Protopterus annectens, assembly GCF_019279795.1. Classification (NCBI taxonomy): domain Eukaryota; kingdom Metazoa; phylum Chordata; order Ceratodontiformes; family Protopteridae; genus Protopterus; species Protopterus annectens. The sequence continues at coordinate 1,519,452,058 of NC_056725.1, read as the reverse complement.
TGTTATTTGCAAAGCCATGGAACACATTATAACCAACCTGATAAACTATGATACTACAAATGTCATTAGGCTAGAACCACAGCAGTTGTAGCTTTTCAAGAGCAGATCCTGTCAAACAAATCAGGTTAATTTCTTCGGAAGGGAAACAGTGGCTGTTGACAGTGGTCATACTGTCCACACAGCACACCTTGACCAGGCCAAGGCATTTAACATCAACCCCAGTGGTAGCATAATTAGTAAGCTTAATGCATTATAAATATATCCTTATGTGGCAAGATGGATAGCAAGCAGGATAAAAGCCCCCACGCAGTGCAAGTAGGTGCTCCAGCACATAGTATAAACGTGGCCCATTGTGTCCTGCAGACCTCAGTGCTGAGACCTCTTTTGTTCAATATTTACTTTTCTGATCTCCAGACCATGAAATAAGGCTTTTGGCTAACCAAGTTTGCAGATGACAGTAAACAAAGGGTCATTGTCAAGTTATACTCTAAAGATGTATCCCTTCAGCAAGAACTTACACTAAAAAATATCTGGTGTACTAAAGAAATAGGCTCAGATTAAATGCTAAAAAAGTGCAATATTTTCACATTTGATAAACAACCCCTACTGCCAACATCCAGTATAGACAATACCCCACTCCAAAATGAGAATGTTGTTAAAGATCTTGAAACTTGGGTTGATAATTCCCTCTCCTTTGATCATTATGTAACAACAGTAGTCAGAAAGTCCTTCTACTTAGCACAGATAATTGCCAAAGGAACATCATCCATATCTTTTTTTTCCATAATAAATCTTTATTGTTATATTATTTTCAAACACAAATAAGAACAAAAATAACATATATTCACAAATCAAGCATTAACTAATATCACTAATAACCACACTCTATATACAATATTTATAAGAATGCTTCCATGTAATGCAGTTAAATATAAAAAAGCATAAGAATAAATGCAAGTAATAGACAGTTGATTACTAAATTCTCTCCACACACATAAATAATTATTAATATTTCCAAGCTGAAAAGACTATGCTAGTATAATATTAAAAATCTGTTCCCAAATTTTTGGATTATTAACATTTTTATTTTGTGGATTTAATAGTAATTTATGAGCCAATATATGTTTTGTCGCTAGAACTCTAAAGTTCTGCCATGAAGTTTTAGATGGGTCTAACCAATTTGAAGCTATATAAAGCTTCATTAATAGAAAAATATTAATATATATAATAATTTGTGATTTAGGGATCTCTCTCGGGGGAATATGCAGAATCATAAATTTCCATGATAACGTTGTACTCTGGTAACCCACTTTTTGAAGTTAGATCTTAAGGGAATTCCAGAGTTTGAAAATACATTTACAACTCTAGAACATATGAAGAAGATCAACTGGTTGATTCTTACAGTATGGACAAGTTGGTGAAATTTTGGGATTAAATTTATGCAGGGTAAGACGTGTATAATATGTATTGTTCCAAATCATCAACTGGGTATATATTCATTTTTGAAGAGAAGTAGATTTGATGGTCAAGTCAATTGCTTTTAACATATTACTTCTATCTGTCAGTAAGATTTTCTCTTCCCAGTAGTTTGATAACAAAATTTTATCATGAAATTGAAATTCTTTAATTAATTGATTTGCTGTTGTTATATATTTAAGATCCTGTTGGAGAGCTTGCCACAACAAAGAGCATCTATTAATAGCCTCTTCTTCCGGTTTAAAACTTTTAAAATAGCTTATAGTGAGTTCTCTAATTTGTCTCAGAATAACCAGATAATTTTTAGGTAAGTTAAGTTCTTGTCTTATTTGGTTGGCCGAACTATCAAGATGTTTATATATATCAATCAAAGTTAGATTAACTATCAATGGAAACTTGTTGAGATCAATTAGTTGATTATTCAATTTTAAATTAGGATTTTTATGAAAGGGTTGAAAAACCATCATATGTTGAACCAAATCTAATAAATGAAATAAATTATGTAAAGAGAGTACGTTCATTTTGATGTGTTCAATAATCCCATAGAATTTCAATGTATCCTTAGCTAAAAAAAGTATTGCTTTAGGATTGATATTTAACTTTAGAATATATTTATAATTCAGAACTACCCAAGATGGTGTCCACTTAGTATTATTTATATCATAATTGACAATTCTTAAAATTCTATTAGAATTTACAATTAAATAATACATTTCAAAATTAGGTAATTCCAGTCCTCCTCTATTTTTTGGGGTCATTAATTTATCATAAGATATCCTGATTTTCTTTGCTTCCCAAATGAATTTAGCCAATTCTTTATGAATCCGTTTAAAAAACAACTTTGAAAGTAATAAATTGGCTGACCTAACAATATACAGTAATCGTGGTAATATGTTCATTTTGATAATTGAAACTTTTGCTAATATTGGCAGTCGTAAATTTTTCCATCTCCCAAAATCAGAAATTATTTGTTCCCAGATTGCTTTAATATTATTATTATAAAAGTCTTTATTATCAGTAGAGAACTCAATACCTAGATATTTAATATTTTCTTTAAATGATATCTGTCCCACTAAGGGCAATAACAAAAAGGGTTTAGGTGTCTTTAAAGGGAAGATATTGTTTTTTTTCAAGTTAATTTTATAATTAGACACTTTTGAGAACTCATTAACAGCCTTCAATAATTTTTCAGTATCTGATAATGGAGATGCACAATAAATGCTAAGATCGTCAGCAAAAGCTGCCATTAATATTTTAGTTCCATAAATTATTGGGACATTATGATAAACATTTTGTTTAATATATAAAAACAATGGCTCAAGATAGATATTAAATAATAAAGGGGGCAAAGGGCAACCCTGGCGTGTTCCAGTCTTAATCTGTATTCTTTTAGAGAAGTTTTTATTAATATACAATGTAGTATAGGGATTACTATATAATATTTGTAACATTTGGACAAACTCATGTGATATATTAAAATACGGTAAAAGATCAAACAAGAAATTTGTATCAACCCTATCAAAGGCTTTCTGGGCATCAATTATAAGGGCATAAATATTTAAATTATTTTGCTTAGCATGCTCTAACATAGTATGTAGTGTGAGTGTATTATCACTGGTTTGTCTACCTGCCATAAAACCAGTCTGTTCTTTAGAAATTATATGAGTCATGATTCTCTTCAGTCTAGATGCTATAATAGAGGTTAGAATTTTCATGTCTACATTTATTAATGATATCGGTCTACAATTATCTGGATTTTGAGGATCTGAATTGGCTTTATTTATAAAAATAGTTTTTGAGGCGTTAAGGTGTGGATCATTAATTTTATTCCTAATTATGCAGTTAAACACAACTGAAAGTATCTTACCGAAAATATCTGCAAATTTTTTATAAAATTCCACTGTCAAGCCATCAGGACCTGGTAATTTATGTGATTTCATATGCTGAATTACATGTACTATTTCTTCTTCAGATATCGGTTTAACCAAGTCATTTTGAATGTCCTCTCCTATTGTTGGAAACTTACTTGACTGTAGAAATTGTTCATAATTCCTGTTAGGGGTCATATCCTTTTGTCCAGCATAAATATATTTTCTCAAAGATATTAAGAACCTCCTCAGTTTTAGAATATATTTTATTATTAAATTGTATTTCCGAAATCTGCACGATTGGTTTTGTTTGATTAATGATCCTAGCTAACACTCTCGATGGTGTTTGAACATGACTGGCATACCTCACTAACGTCTTGTACTCTTGAAATGTTAATCTACTATTCTGAAGTAAAAAGAGATCCTTTTGACATTTAATCAGTTCCTTCTCTGTTTGCTCATTAAAATCCCTAATCAGTTCTTGATCAAGTAATTTAATTTTTATTTCTAAAGTTTGAATATCTTTGTTTAATATCTTTTTATAATAAGATGCTTTTTGCAAAAGTGTCCCTCTTATTTGAGCTTTAACTGTTGCCCATTCAATATCTGGGGCAAATTGTTGTTTCCCTAAACCAATCAATAAGTCTTTCAGGTACTTTGTAATTTCCAATATTATATCCTCCTTATGCAATAGATTTGGGTTAAGAGACCAATTATAACCTCTTTGTCTCAAATATCTTTTACCTCCTTAGTAAAACTCAACGAAATTTTAGAATGGTCTGATATATAACCAGCATGTACCATAACTGTAGGTTCTAGATTGATCAATACTCTTGAAATCAGGAAGAAATCAATTCTGGACCACATTTTATGACATGGGGAATAAAAGGTAAAATTGCTTGTACTATTATCGTTATTCAGATAGTGAAATGGATCATATAATTGAAAGTCTTCTTTAAGATCATTCAGTGCTAATACAGCATGCTTGTTAAATGCTCTTTGTGGACAAGATCTATCCAACTTCGGATTCTGGTAGGTATTCCAATCACCTCCAACAATTACATAATATTTATCAAATTGTGTTAAAATTGAATATAGTGATGCTATAAATAGTTGTTGGTCATTACAGGGAGCATATATATTTAAAAGTAAAATAGGTTTAGCAAATAAGGTAGACGAAAGAATAACATAGCATCACCGTCCATTTTTATCTGTATTAGAATCTAATATCTTTTCCTTGTATTGATCTTTAATAATTATGGCTACCCCAGCACTATTTGACTTACCTTCAGATACTACTACTTCTCTAATCCATTTCTTTTTTTTAACATCACCCCATTGATCATTCATTAAATGCATTTCTTGGAGTAGGCTAAACCACGCCTTAGCCTGCAACAATACATGTAACACCAGTTTCCTCTTCTTCAAGTTCTGGAGCCCTTTAACGTTCCATGAATCTACTTCCCACATTTCAAAGATTCACTGTAAGATGAATGTTTTGGAGAGAGAGCATGGAAAAAACAAAAAAACAGTAAATTCAAAACTATACATAATCTGGAAGCAATCCTTATATCCCGTCCTCAACCAGTGCATACCCACTCTAACCCTGGACCAGGAGATGAATAGGTCCTGTATAATATAAAATGACAAAGGGTTTAAAAGAAACAACAGATATAAAAAGACCACAATGTAAAATTTCACACATGTATCACAATTAAGACCTATAAAACCTAACTTCACTACGACAAAGCCTAAACTAAACATTCCCTAACAAACACTGCCATAAGCTACATCTCTTTGGTTAATTACTATTTAAACAAATCAAATTAAAAATGTAACAGTAGTACATGTAAAAAGAATAAATTAAAAAAAATAATGCATTTTCAGTAGGTTATAATAATGCACTTTCACTATAATAATGCACTTTCAGTTGGATTAGCTATCTATACATAAACCACATGCATTAAAAGAGAGACGAGAAAGAGAAAAAAAAATACATACTAATATATAACCCTATATTAAAGCAAAAAGACAGCAAATTTATTAATATCCTTTGTTATACATTCACCTTATACTAGTTTCATAATAAAGCAAGCTTCTAACTAAATAAAATAATGAAAATAACTCAAAACATTAAAAACTATGCTGACAGGTTAAATAAACATTGCTAAATCCCTGCACCCTCTCTAAATAATATAACTACAAAATGTTGACTGAAAGTTAATAAATGAAGTTCCTAACAAGTTCCTATGTGCTTAAATTACTATAGAACAGAACAGTGTTATTTAATGTTAAATAAGCAAGAGAGTGTTTAAAACAGTTCTCTTCAGTTTTCCAAACCAGGAAGTCCTGTAAAATGCTCGCGACAGGGGACCACTTTTGCAGACGGACTCCCGGAAGTGCCACAACGAAATCTACACCCTCAACAGCATTTTAAGCACTTCCTGTCTTCCTCTTCATTGAAAACAGTTCGTAGAAGCCATAAAATGTCAGGAAACAAGTGCAGGAGATCAAGATAAGGAAAAGCAAACAGTTTTATTGCTCAGGAATAGGCCTAAGCTTCACAAATGCAAACAAAAGATTACCCAGTCCTCGAAGCACAGTAAACATAGCAGCATGCCAGTCCCAGCAAAAGTTCAATTCAAGTCTCTGATGCAGGTAAAGCCTTGGAAATTTTAAGAAACAGACTTCTTGCCTCATTTTTGGTGGAAACAGAATGTTTCGCCCCATCCACTGTGAATATAAGCATATTAGGATATTTCATTTGAAACTTCATTTGTTTGTCAATAAGAAATTTGCAGTAAGGAGACAGAGACTATCTAGCCTGTCTGATCTGTATAGGTAAATCCTGTGTCAGAGATATTTTATCGTTTTTCCACATAATATAGCCTCCACCTTGTTTTGCAGTAATAAGTATTCTATTTACATCTTGATAATTAAGCAGTTTAACATACACAGGTCTAGGAAAAATAGATGCTTGTACCTCTCTCAAAGCTCTGTCTGCTCTTTCCACGATGATTTGTTTCACAGTATCAGAATCATTTAAAAGCACTGCAAATATTTGTAGTATGGATGGAATCAGTTCATTATACTGAATGGATTCAGGAATCCCTCTGACAATGATATTGTTTCTCCTGGATCTTGCTTCTAGGTCTGTAAGCTTACTTTGTATAGCCTGTATAGCCACATCATGCAGATAAGTTTTTTTTTTTCAGTAAAACTAATTTGTCCTCAGTATCAGAAATTCGAGCCTCTGTCTTATCCATTCTTTCCAGCAACTGAGTACATGAAATTCCAAATTATTGTATTTGACAAGTCAGTTCTTTTAAAGCTTCTTGTATAGGCAGAAGTGCAGTTTTGATATCCTCCATATTTAAAGCTTGATCAGCTTTAGTTTTAGTCCCTAGTTTCTGTTGTTCCTGTGCTTTAGTAATTTTTTTGTCGTTTAGTAGTCACTTCTTTTTCTGGTGATTGCAATTCCGATAATTTTCTTTTAGTCGTAGTTATATCCATGCTTGTGTCTTCTTTTGACATCTTATTGGAACATAAAAAGTTGCAATATAAAAAGCACACGGTTCCTTTGTGTATTCCTCTCTGCAGAGCTAGCTAATCTGTTGTAATCCAATGAAATATATTCCTTTTTTCCGTTTTTTCTTCTCAATCCAGGATAAATAAGTGTAGTTAGAGTAAGTTTATCGAAGTTTTGATGTTGAAAACTTTGTAGTATCCACTCAGGGTTTTGATTTCCTCAGGTTAAATGGAGAGGTGCAGTTCAGCAGTGTTCACAGAACGGCAGCCATCTTTGAATCCAACATCATCCATATCTAATGAATGGGCCATTATTAAATACAGTGTCTAAACTGTCATGTACTTCACTGGACATATCAAACAACTAGAAAGACTCCAGAGGCTCCTAAGTAAGAAAGTAATTGTCTTAAAAACCCTAAACATTCAGAAAAGGCAGGAACATGGTCCCTCCACTCAGTATTTTATTGACACCTGAGGGAATATGTATGAATTACCTTCTGTGTCATTAGGGACTGAGTGGTCCTGGATCTCTTTTATTTCTGCAAAATCAATGAGTCCACCGAATATCAGAACCAGGTATCTAAATTTTCATCAACAAATAAATAAAGCACAAAAGAGACATAGGTTCATTATGCAGTACATTCCCCACCTCTGGAACAGAGTCCTTCAAATTAAGCAGCGGGATACACTATCTTCCATCAAACAGAACCTGGATGATTGGATGGGTAGTCACAAATTCCTTCCTGCCTTAACTGGCTTAGCCTTCCTTGAAGAAGGAGGTACAGTCTAAGGGTGAGTGCTGGCAGGATTAAATGGATGCAAGACTCAGTTGTCTTGTATTTCCCAAAATTTCTGTGATTCAGATGACAGTGAACTTTGGAGCAGAAATTCTGACAGAATGGATGAAACTGACTAGTTAATGTTTTGGAAAGTTTCAAGCAGTCACTACAGTTCCTGCTATTAATCCATTTTTTTTTCTCTGTCCGTCTCAAGAAATGTGCATTTTATTATTCACTGTTCATTTATTATTACTATTATTCATTTTATTTATAAACGCTAACGGGTACAGTAAATCACCAGCAATGATCAGTATCAGAATCAGTATTAGCTAATTCTAGAAAGGAGATCAGTAACTAGGTTCTGGTACAACAGCTTTTACATAAAATGAGACATTATTTATGAAACTGTAGATCCTGAGGTTGCATTTGAGTTATGTCTCTGTACATTTAGATCTCCAGAATAAAATGGCCCACATAACAATGGGAAAGAAGTGAAGTAAAAGGCAGGCATGTATAACTCCTGACCTGAAATTTGTAATAAAGCAAAAAGAAGATCCCTGGAGAAAATAGAGATCAGAACCAAACAAATTTTGCAGAAATTCAGGGAGTCCCCCAGATTCACTATCCTCTCATGCAGGACTAGCTTAGTCCTGCACGGAAGTGGCCTTTTAGGAGCAGGATGGCAGCATGCCATGCATATTAATGAAGGCGTGATGCCTAAGCTCTTAATCTTACACAGGGAGTGTAAGAGTGCAGGGGGCATGACTAAGAGCAGAACTCTCAGAATATACATGCCCCTACAATGATGAACAGCAGACAAGTCCTAAAAGAATGAGTGAAACTGCTCATAGGTGTATGCATCAACACCCTCCCACGTGTACAAGAGCAATAGTTAAAACAACAAATATAAAGATTTTTTTTGTGAAACAAATGAAATTTAACTGTAGGTGCGCAGGTTTGCCCATCGCTTAGCTACAGTTAATGCAGCTTAAATGGCAGAAGAGGATAAAAAGCAAGATATATGCAAATGGAGCAGTATAGCAATAGTGTAATGGACAGAGCATTCACCTTACAAGCAGTCATCCCCAGTTCGAGTCCCACTGCAGCATTTTCCATGTCAAATCACTTTATGACCAATATTTTTAGTTGCATAACCTACTAAATAACATATATTTGTGAACTGGAGTACTGCATTAAATGCAGATGTGAGGTGTCAGTGTCATAATGTTGCAAAGTCCACAGATAATCACATGTGCCCCATACAGTATATGTACACAGGAATCAGGCATACAAATGGAAGGTAAAATGTGTAATGAATGATAACTCCATACAGCTTCCAAATCCTCCACCTTCCCAAGAACCATTAGACATTACTGTCTAAATTAGTGCAGTGGTAAGTGGAAGTAAGCACTAGTAAGCAAGTGTAAGCACTGTTAAGCAGTAGTAAGCAGGTGTAAGCATATGTAAGCACTAGTAAGCGGGTTTAAACCCATTTGTGTGAGGGTAAGTAATGCACACACAGGTTAAGCAATATTGAAGCTAACTCTCTGTAAGCAAATTTAACTGGAGGTTAGCATTGCTTACCCTCACGCAAACCCGTGCAAACCTGCTTACAAGTGCTTAAAAGTGCCTTAATCACTCTGTATGCAACAGCTGCTGTTTTGGCTAGAAACAAAATAAACAGTCTGTACAGGTCTTGAAACCAGGACCCTGTACATTATACCAACAGTAGTTAACCAGTAAGCCATCACAGCAATACATGAGATTGAGGTATCACCAAACAAATCCTCACTATAGCAAAATCAAACTGAACATGTGAAAGTAATCTACATACAGTCTTATGATCTATAACCTACTACATAACATAAATATGTGAAGTGGAGTACTGCAGTAAGCCCAGATGTGAGGTGTAATTGTAATAAAGTGTTGAAGTCCCCTAATAAATACAAGGACCCCATACAGTGTACATACACATGAATCATGCATACCAGACAACTATATAACATAATGAATAATAAATCAATGCCAAAAAGCAAATATAATGCAAATTAAATATTAAGTGACTCTAAGCATTCCACAGGCCAGCTTAGTAGGGGTAAGCAATGTGTAGGCCAGCTAACTCAATTTGCCCATTGGTATACCCCTTTAAACAATGCCATCCTTAGGTAAGCAGGTTTGCCCATAGCTTAGCCTTTTCAAAACCATCCAATCATGGCAAAGTGTGGGAAATCAGCCCTATTTAAACCCAAGAGGCAGGAAGACATCTCATAACTGGTTGTAGCTTCCCCTTGCAGGCACTATGTCTGGAATGAGAGAGGGTGTGTGCTTTCGGGCACAGTGCTGAGGCATCTAGGAGTCCAGAGTCATGGCAGGACTCCTTGTCAAAGACCATGAGCAGAGACTGCTGCAGCCGAAGCCTGGGACCATCTTGCCCATGATGTCACTAGTGCCACTGACATACCCTGAACAGGCGAGCAGGTCAGGCATCACTATGCCAACCTGAAGCAGTGAAAGGGGGATCTCTTGGATCAGTGGATCCAAGAGGCTAGGAGTACAGGGGAGGTCCCAGCTGTGTGTAAGTATCACTCCACTACCTGTTTAATAATCGCCAGCTCATGTATATTATAGATACGTATGGCTAACTAGTCCTCTTATGGCAAGTGAGTGGGCTGTGAACCAGGAGCCCCATGGATGTCACTTGGAGAGGTTGTGACGCAAGGCAGGTTAATAATACTCTTGCATGTACTGTCATAGCATATAAATCTAAAAGTATTAGTAAGTTAATTGCCAGTATAAAACCTGTATTGTTTAAGGCAAGTACTGCATACACCAGAGAATCTGGCAGGAAGAGTTGCATATAGGTTGTATGTAAATAAAAGCATGATAGCCTGACAATGAAGGTCTAACTGCTGGACTGCATGTGTTTACTCTAGTATCATATGGTAATGTAGATTTGCAATCACTTAATAGTACTGTTGTATTAAGCACTGTTACCCACACTGTGCAACATAAAAAAATGTGTAGGAATGTTTGTATATGACTGGTGTAATACCCAGAGGTCATTTAGTACAACTGAGAAAGAGACATAGACAGAAAAAAGTGAAAAGACAGACAACAAAACCCAAATAGCACATGCAACTGAGACATGAACGGTTGTATTTCTAGCACACACAGCCATGGTTCAAATCCTGGGAGTGGTAGTAGTCTGCATACAGAATCATACCCCACAAGTGTACAGATATGTCCAGTAAATTGGCTCATATCTGCTGCCTGTCACTCTGTCCCCCTGGGAAATCAGTGGAATGATCCCAGACGTATAGGCAGCAAACAAGAAATGCAACTCATTGTCACACATCTTTAAGAACAGACCTGTAACTCTAGCAACTCCCCAAACTGTTATGAGAGTAATAAGCCAAGTATGTCCGATCTACACCTCCCTGTTGTTAAGCTGTGACCAGAGTGTGTACAGTAACAGAGTGAGATGTATGTGCATAATACTAATGTGGAATCTGGTACTTTGTGTGGCAACATTCAGATAGTGCTAACAAACATTGCTCCCACAGGTCTGTCAGATACGAACACTACACAGAAATAAAAGATTGATACCCTGTACTGGTACTGTTTACTTTGGTATTGTATGGCATTGTTATTGTTGCAGTTGCTCTGAATAATAAGGTATTAATCATCACTGTCACCCACACTGTGCTACATAATAATACTGTCTACAAAATCCTGAATAGGAGTGTTGTAATACAAGGCCAGAATGTAAAACCACAGGAGAATTATAGACAGAAATCCGATAAGAGATATACAGCAATATCTATATAGTGCACACAACTGTGATGGACAGTGTTTTAGTGTTAGCAGACACAGCCATGGTCTGAATCCCGGGAGTGGAAGTAGACTGCATACAGAATCATACCGCACAACTGTACAGATATGTCCAGAATGTCCAGTATGTCGGTCCATATCTGCTGACTATCACTTTATCCCCCTGGATAAATATAGGTAAATGTATAGGAAGCAAACAGGAAATGCAACTGATTGTCACACATCTATAAGAACAAATCTGTCACACTAGCAACTTCCCAAAATGTTATGACAGTAATAAGCGAAGTGTGTCCCATCTACACCCCCATGTTGTCAAGCTGTGACCAGAGTGTGTACAGTAATAGAGTGAGATGTATGTGCATAATACTAATGTAGATTCTGGTACTTTGTGTGGCAACATTCAGGGAGTGCTAGCAAACATTGCTCCCACAGGTCTGTCAGATACGAACACTGTGCCTAGAAATAAAAGATTGATACCCTGTACTGGTATTGTTTACTTTGGTATTGTATGGCACTGTTATTGTTGCAGTTGCTCTGAATAATAAGGTATCACTCATCACTGTCACCCACACTGTGCTACATAATATAACTGTTTATGAATTCCTGTATAAGATTGTTGTAAGTCACTAAAAGTTGAAGAGGGCAATAGTCTACATATGACCCAGTTCACCAGTATGTGGTCAAGACATGGCCAGAGTCTGTGTAAAAAGAGATGGACAGGTATATGCATAACATCAACCTGGAATCTGGGAGTATGTGTATAAACAGTTAGTTAGTGTTAAACAATTCCTCCACAGGTATACCAGGTAAGAGGTGTATACTGCAGGTAAAAACAGTTTATGTATATAGTTGTCGACAGCTGTACCATTGTCCAAACTAAGGCAATAGGGTAGTGGTCTAATTCTTGTAAGGTACAGATAACAGTACTGACTAGGAAAGTAATGCGAGCTACAAGAATATACTAGTTGGTAATTGACATCTTTCTCTCCCCCCACCATATCTGGAGCAATAAACCAAATACCCAACTCAATTAGTACGTGATAACTTAACTGTAATGTTGGGACATATGACCTATTGTTTGATAATTATTTAAATCTGTTTCTATGCATGTGCTATGTTGAAATACTCCAACATTGGTGGCATGGTGCCATCAATGTACCTGCATGCTGTTGTAATTACCACTGTGGTCCCATATATGCATGTGTTCTGTTTGCTGTACAACTGTTCCATATCTGGTGTCTGGGTTAATGGGAATATCTATGCATGCTGTTATACCTAATCCTGGAATGTGTTGACTATTACTAATCCACATATGTTGATAAAACATAAACACCATAGCATGTATGGGAATGCGGGTCCCAGCGTACCCACCTGTCCCACCACA